>NC_082731.1:41480638-41775638 GCF_030144855.1 Hypanus sabinus | reverse complement strand
AGATGGAGAGAGAGGTGGAAAGAGACCTAGGCATAGGGACAGAGAGTGTGAAAAAGAGAGAAATGTCAGAGTGAGAGATGGATAGTGAAAGAGGGAAAGAAATAGGAGAGAGAAATAGTGGAAGTGAGAGACAGAGATAGTGGAATAGCGAAAGAAAGAGAGGAACAAGAAGGAAAGGTGTGAAGGAAGGTGTTCAGCCAGGGAGTGGAAGGATATTGATAAAGGGAGTGGCAGGTGGATTAAACAATGGAAAAAAGATACAGGGGGAAAAACAGAAGAGATACAGACAGAGGCAGGAGAAGGGAGAGTGACAGAGAGAAATAGAGGAATGGAGATGGTGTGAGACAGGTGGAGAAGTGAAAATGACACAGAAAGGAGAGAGACAGAAAGAGACACAAGGCAAAGAGACACACAGAAAGAGACAGGGATAGTCAGAGACATAAACAGACAGACAGAGAAAGAGACATGAGACAGAGTGACACACACAGAAAGAGACAGGGACAGTCAGAGAGAGAAAGAGACAGAGAGAGAGAGACAGAGAAAGACATGAGACAGAGTGACACACACAGAAAGAGACAGGGACAGTCAGAGAGAGAAACAGAGAGAGAGAGAGAGAGACAGAGAGACAGAAAAAACAGAGAGAGACACACACGCAGAAAGAGACAGGGACAGTCAGAGAGAAACAGATAGAGAGAGACAGAGATAGAGAGACACACAGAAAGAGACAGGGACAGTCACAGAAATAAACAGATAGAGAGAGACAGAGAGAGAGAGAAAAGGAGAGAGAGGAGAGAGAGCATGAGAGAGAGATACAGAGAGAGGGAGACAGAGACAGAGAGACGGAGAGAAAGACCATGTGTGAGAGAGAGAGAGACAGAGAGAGAGGAGCAGAGATAGAGTCAGAGAGAGATTGATAAAGGGAGAGACAGAGAGAGAGAAATAGATAGAGAGAAAGAATGAGAGGAGAGCAACAGTAGCAGAAGCATGGAAGTGTGATGGGCGGCAGATGAGGGGGTGCTGGAAGAGTTACTGGTGGAGGGGGTGGATGTTAGATTGGTATCAGAGGGGGAGGTGGGTGGTGGGGGCATCTGGAGAGGGGTGGTCAGGGACTGGGTCAGGGCCAGGTGGCAGGGCTGGGGAGGGGTTGGAAGAGGAAGGGGTGACCAGGGGGATGACAGGGTACTTGGGGAATCCAGCTCCCAATATGGCAGTCAGGATGCCCTGGGGCAGACCCGTGCCCCACTGCAGCTTTCCCTGCCCGCCCTCTCAGTGCCCCTCCCTCGCTGAAAGCTCTCCCCATGCAGAAGAGCACTGCCGCCCCCACCCCGGTCAGAGTCGACACCCTGCGCCCCTCCCGGGCCTGCCCGGTGCCAGTCAGAGGGAGGGGCGGGGAGACAGAGAGGGCCAAGGTCCCAGCAGCCAGCCGCCTGGCTGCGGGTCACCCTGGGGTCAGAGGCGCGGGGTGATGTCACAGAGCTTGGCCCTCAGCTCAGGAAGCATCTGAATCATTCTTGGCAGTGCACAAGTTACAAAACAATTGCAGGCTGAGAGAAAGGAAGGGCAGATGATTGAAGCCCGTCCCAAAGAGGATAAACGCTCCAGCCCATTGTCACACATCTGCCAGGGACCGTAGGCCCAGCCCAGTCACTGACATGTCTTGTGAAGCTTGTTTAGCAGCTGCAATACTGTGCAATACATTAAAAAATTGCCATTAGTTACAATGCAAAACATAAAAAATATAAATGCAGCCTCTGCTTTATGAGGTGTAGGAGGTACCTAATGAAATGGCCACTGTGTGCACGTTCAGGGTCTTCAGCTGCTGTAGTCCATCTACTTCAAGGTCGGACGGTTTGGCAGTTCAGAGATGCTCTCCCGCACCGTTGTTATTCCTTTCCTCACCGTTTCTTTAGCTCTTCGTTTGTGTTCTTTTCAACGAGGCCGAGTCACTAGCTCGGCACTCAACGGGTGGAAAGCGTGCAAGGAGCCGGCCGGATTCGAACCCTGGACCACTTGCCTCGAAGTCCGGCGCCGAAGCTGCTACACCAAACAGTGTGCCACCACCACACAGCATTTGAGTCACTGTTGCCTTCCCTTTCTCCTCCAACCTCCCTCATTAATGAGGTGTTTTTGCCCAAAGAACTGGCGCTCACTGGATCTTTGATTTTCACACCATTCTCTGGAAACTCTGGAGCAGGGGGCCCCAACCAGGGTTCTATGGGCTCCTTGCTTAATAGTATTGGTCCATGGTATAAAAAAAGATTGGGAACCTCTACTCCAGAGACTGTTGTGCATGAAAATCCCAGGAGATCAGCAGTTTCTGAGATACTCGAATAATCCTGTCCACCCCCCAACGTGATTTCATTTCTCCCCCATTCTGATATTTGGCCTGAACAACAACTGAACCTCTTGACTGTGCCTCCATGCTTTTATGCATTGAGATGCTGTCGCGTGATTGGCCGATTAGATGAATGAGCAGGCACAAAAGAAGCTGCAGGAAGTTGTGAACTAAGTCAGCTCCATTGTCGACACTAGCCTCCCCAGCATCCAGGACATCTTCAAGGAACAATGCCTCATAAAGACAGCATCCATCATTAAGTACCCCATCACTCAGGTCATGCCTTATTCTCATTGCTACCATCAGGGAGGAGGTACAGGAGCCTGAAGACACACATTCAATGATTCAGCTTCTTCCCCTTTGCCATCAGATTTCTGAATGGACCTTGAACCCTTGAACCACAGAACCATAGAACATTACAGCACAGAAACAGGCCTCTTGGCCCCTCTTGGCTGTGCCGAACCATTTTTCTGCCTAGTCCCACCGACCTGCACCCGACCCATATCCCTCCATACACCTCTCATCCATGTACCTGTCCAAGTTTTTCTTAAATGTTAAAAGTGAGCCCGCATTCACCACTTCATCTGGCAGCTCGTTCCACACTCCCACCACTCTCTGCGTGAAGAAGCCCCCACTAATGTTCCCTTTAAACTTTTCCCCCTTCACCCTTAACCCATGACCTCTGGTTTCTTTCTCCCCTAAACATTACTTCACTACTTTTTTCTCTCTTTTTGCACTGCTTATTTAATTTAACAGATAAATATATTTCTTACTGTAATGTACAGTTTATATTATTAGGTTATGCAAAGTACTTCTGCCGCAGTACAACAAATACCACCACATATGCCGTTGATATTAAACCTGACCGTGAATCTGACTTGGGGGATTGTGTTCACGTCTGGTCGCTCCATTATAGGAAGGATGTTAGGGAGGGTGCAGAGGAAGAAGCTGTCCCGGAGCCTGTTGGTCCTGGCTTTTATGCTGCGGTACCGTTTCCCGGATGGTAGCAGCTGGAACAGTTTGTGGTTGGGGTGACTCGGGTCCCCAGTGACCCTTCGGGCCCTTTTTTTACACACCTGTCACTTGCACTGCACTGCTGCCAAAATACAGCAAGCGTCAGAGATGATAGACCCGACTCCGACCCGCCGTTTCGCGACGGTCTGATTGGGACGACCAACGCTGGCTGGGGCGCTTCGGCTCTGCGTGCGGCTTGCTGTGGGTGCGCGGCGCGGCCGCTAAGCTGAACGCCACCGGTCTGAAGTTTGACGTCGCGGGCGTGGCTCACAAGCTTTTGCAACATTTGTTTTTCTCGCCCGCTGGGTGTTTCCACGGTGTTTCTTTGTCTCGTGGCTGTCAGCGAGAGGACGAATCTCAGAGTTGCATTCCGTATAGATACCTTGATAAGAAATGTCTTCTGAACATTAGGACAGTCTGATTTATTCACTCATTCAGAGATACAACACAGTAACAGGCCCTCCCGCTCCAACGAGACAGCGCTGTCTAATTACCCCGCTAACTCGCTTACAACCCCGCTTACAATTCACCTGCTAACTCGAACGTCTTTGGGCTGCATGAGGGAAACGGGAGCGCCCGGGGGAGAGATCACGCGGCGGGAAACGTACAGACTTCCACGGGCAGCCGCGGGAATCAGGCTCCGAATGGTGCTCGCTGGCGCTCCAGAGCGAAAGTGCTCACTGCTACACTGCCACGGTCAGCATGACTCTTTACTGTGCAGGCGACCCGGGTTCAACTCCTGCCGCTGCCCGTAAGGAGTTTGTACGTTCTCCCCTCATGACCGCGTGGGTTTCCTCCGGGTGCTCCGGTTTCCTCCCACAGTCCGAAGACGTACCGGTTGATAGGTTAATTGGTCATTGTAAATTGTCCCATGATTAGGCCAGGGTTAAATCAGGGGATGGCTGGGCCAGAAGGGCCTATTTCACGCTATATCTCAATAGATAGATAAATAAATTGATAAATAAGCACTTCACCAGCTGCAAGATGGTTTGGGACATCCTTGGTTGTGAGAGATATCACTGGAATGTGAGTCTATATGTATTACAGCTTTGATATTCCACTGGGAGCGCACAAGGATAGAGTTATGGCTGTTGCTTTTAGCTTTTAATTCCAGATTAAATTAATTACTTTAGTTTAAGTTCTGCAGTAATGGGATCACTCAATCAATAACACAGACCAATAAACCAGCCCAGAGGACAACCACAGCTCCTGCGCCCTCAATTGCATGGCCCTGCTGTGGCCAATCCCGTCATCCAAATCTGCTTGGTGACCCAATGGCCTCCAATAGCTGCAAGGCTCTTTGGGAGGTCCTGGAAGAGATATAGATGCCACTAACAGGATCTATTCATATCCCACTTCACCAACCCCGCCCCCCCCCCATGCACTCATCTATATACCGACAACCACACCTACCACTTGCACTCATTCCACAGTCGCACAGCCTCTGAGTGAAGCCATTCCTCCTCAGATTCCCCTTAAATATTTCACCTTTCAACCTTAAACTATGACCTCAGTTCTTATCCAACTTCAGCGAAAAAAAACCCTGTCTGTATTCACCCATCAAAATTCTGTATCGCTATGAGATTTTACCTCATTCTCCCATGATTTCAGAAATAACGTCCCCCCCATGTTCAACCTATCCCCGTAACACGGGTCCTCGAGTTCCAGCAACCTCCAGGTAACTGGCCGATATGGAAACACCCTTGAATGGAAAATCCTTCAAAAAGTCGTGGATCCAGCCCAGTCCATCACGGGCAAAGTCCTCCTCACTACTCAGCACAGCGATGTGAAACTGCTGCAGGAAAGCAGCATCCATCATCAGGGACTCTCTCCACCCAGGCCGTGCTCTCTTCTCACTGCTGCCATCAGGAAGATGGTACAGGAGCCTCAGGACTCGCACCACCAGGTTCAGGAACAGTAACTACCCCTCAACCATCAGGCTCTTGAACCAGAGTTGATAACTTCACTGAAATGTTCCCACAACCTATGGACTCACTTTCAAGGACTCTTCATCTCATGCTCTCAATATTTAATGTTTATTTATTTATTTATTATTATTGTTTCTCTCTTCTTGTATTTGCAGTTTATTGTCTTCTGGTCGAATGTCCTGTTGCAGTGGTCTTTCATTGATTCTATTATGGTTATTATTATGAGCATGATAATATGTTGAGTATGCCCGCAATAAAACGAATCTCAGAGTTGTGTACAAATATGCACTTAGTTAATAAATTTACCAAGGTGCCCCAGACATTTGCGCAGTACTGTAGTAATTTTATGTATTGTTCTGTACTGCTGCTGCACAAAGGAGCAAAGGATGTTGGGGATGGCGAGGGTGGAGGGCCGTGGGAGGGATGTGGGACAGGTGACAGTGATGGAGTGCCGGGGTGGGGGGAGTGTGGGTGCAGACACACCCAGCCCTGAGATGCCAGGCAGGGTCATTTAATTCTAAACAATTGGTTTATTGATCATTACAGGAAGTTTCTCTGGTGCTTCCTGCTCCCTCCCCTCTCCCTTCCCTTTTCCCCTCTCCTTGTCCCCTTCCCACTCTCAGTCCACAACAGAGACCCAGATCAGAATCAGGTTTATCATCACTCACATATGTCATGAAATTTGCTGTTGATTTTTTTGTGACAGCAGTACAGTGCGATACATAAAATTACCACAGTACTGTGCAAAAGTCTCAGGCACCCTGGCTATGTGCTTAAGATTTTTGCACATACATACATCAAAACATACAGTGAATTGCGTAGTTTGCGCCAAAGATGGGCTGGGGCAGCCCGCATGTGCTGCCAAAACTGGATGAGACTCACGCAGTTGTGGGAAGAAAGAACAAATTCCTTAGAGCTGTTGGCAAGAATTGAACCCCAATCTTACAGCTGCCGCAGTGAAGTGGTACGCAAACTGCTACACTGCACCAAAGGGTCTAAAATCTTGTTTAGAGACAGAGGCGCGTCGAAGCAACAGAACGTACAGTGAATACCGCTGCCAACGACCGACGCAGTCCGAGGATGTGCTGGCGGAGGGGGGGGGCAGCCCTCAAGTGCTGCCACACCTCCAGCGCCAACGTAGCACGCCCACAACTTACGAACCCGAATCCGTACGTCTTTGGACTGTGGGAGGAAACCAGAGCACCGGGAGGAAACACACACAATCACAGGGAGAATGTACAAACTCCTTACACAGAAAATCAGATTGAGGCTTAATATCACCAGCATGCGTTGTGAAATCTGTTGTCTTTGCGACAGCAGTATAATGCAAAAATAAAAGCAAAAAACTGTGAATTGCAGTAAGTATATATTAAATCATTAAATTACATAAGTAGTTAAAATACAAATAAAACAAAGTAGTGAGGCAGTGTTTATGGGTTTGATGTCCATTCAGAAATTTGATGGCAGAGGGGAAGAAGCTGTTCCTGAATCACTGAGTGTGTGTCTTCAGACTCCTGTACATCCTCCCTGATGTGCGAACAAGGCATGTCCAGGGTGAAGGGAATCCTTAATGATGGACGCCGCCTTCTTAAGGCATCTCTCCTTGAAGATGTCCTGTACACTCTGGAAGCTCATGCCCAGGATGGGGCGGGCTAAGTTCTCAACTCTCTTCAAGTTAATGTGGCAGTAGCACCCCCCCCCCCCCCACCATTCCAGATGGTGATGCAGCCAGTCAGAATAATCTCCACAGTACATCTGTATAAGTTTTCGAGTGTTTTTGGTGGCTGGGCAAATCTCCTCAAACTCCTAATGAAATATAGCCGCTGTCGTGCCTTCTTTGTAGCTGCATCGATGTTGGGTCCAGGTTAGATCCTTAGAGATATTGACAACTCAGAGAATAGCTCACCAACCCTAACTCAAACACTTTGCACCCATACAGCAGCAGGGATTGCAGCTGGCCCTGTAAGGTGTTATGCTAACCGCTAGGTCACAATGCGCCCTGGTGTTATGCTAACCGCTAGGTCACAATGCGCCCTGGTGTTATGCTCACCGCTAGGTCACAATGCGCCCTGGTGTTATGCTAACCGCTAGGTCACAATGCGCCCTGGTGTTATGCTCACCGCTAGGTCACAATGCGCCCTGGTGTTATGCTCACCGCTAGGTCACAATGCGCCCCGCTTCCCAGGCTCTGGAGTTCTCTCCAGAAACAATTTCTCCTTCTGGCCCTGCCTTAAGAAGTCCCTCAAAGACAACTTCTCACCCGTCCGACAACTGAGGTGATTTTTTTTCCGGTAAATCTAATCTCACTGCTGCTTTGCGATGCGTAACGACGCTAGGGGCACTACGTAAATGCGCGCGGCTGGTTTGTTTACCGCTGCAGGGAGCGAGAAGTGGCTGCACACTGAAGGAAGTGCTGCGGGTCCTCGGCCGGTCGGTGGCGGTGCTGACGGTCAAGGGTCGCTGCCTGCTCAGGAAACACTGTGAGGGGTGGGGGCGGCGGATGCTGGGACTTGCAGAAGCTCGCAGTCTGCTGAGGAAATGCGACAGATTTCTCCAGAACGCTCAGCAGCACCTGCGGGCGGGGGTGAAGGATGGACTTCAGGTTGACGTCCTGCACCAGGACGGAGAATACAGAGCGGGAGATGGTCAGGACAAGAAAGAGAGCGGGAAAGATGAGGAAGTAGAAAGCCTGAAAGGTCAAAGGCCAAAGATGAAGTTGGCGAATCCAGAGGTAGAGATCAGAAATTCGAGACTGCGAGACTAGGACAGTGAATGGTGATCAGAGACACGTAGAACCAAACTCAAGTTTATTACAACTGTGCAGAAGCCTTAGGCACATATATATAGTCAGAATGCTTAAGACATTTGCACAGTACTGTAGTAATTTTACATATTGCACTGTACTGTTGCCACAAAAACAAATTTCATGACAAATGTGAGTGATGATAAACCTGATTCTGATCTGGGTCTCTATTGTGGACTGAGAGTGGGAAGGGGGCAGGGAGAGGGGAATCATGGTTGGGAAAAGGGGAAGGGAGAGGGGATGGAGAGGGAAGCACCAGAGAGACATTCTGTAGTGATCAATAAACCAACTGTTTGGAATCAAATGATCTTGCCTGGGGTCTCAGGGCTGGGTGTGTCTGCACCCTCGCCTCCTCCAATCCCCCCTGTCCCCGGCACTCCTCTGCCACCTATCTCACACCCCTCCCGTGGCGCTCCACCCTCGCCATTCCCAACATCCTTTGCTCCCGCCAGATTTACAAACTCACTCTCTGCTCCACATTGACAAACACAGTCCTGTGCAAAAGTCTTAGCTACGTGCCTAAACCTTTTGCACAGCACTGTGTTTAATGAAATTCATTGTTTTGTGGTAACAGAACAGTACATAGGATATATGATCAACTATAATGAGAAATATATGTATATAAATTAAAGAAAATATATAGTGCAAAAAACGTAGTGTGGTAGTGTTCATAGGTTCAATGTCCATTCTGAAATCTGATGGCAGAGGGGAAGAAGCTGTTCCTGACTCGTTGAGTGTGTGTGTCTTCAGACTCCTGTACCTCCTCCCTGATGGTAACAGTGAGAAAAGGGCATGTCCTGGGTGGTGGGGGTCTTTAATGATGGACGCTGCCTCTTTGAGGCACTGCTGCTTGACGATGACCTGGATACTGGGGAGCCTCGTGCTGACTCAGCTGACTGTCGTCACAACCTTCTACAGACTTTTCTGATCCTGTGCATTGCCCTCCCCACCCCATACCAGACCGTGATGCAGCCAGTTAGAACGCTCTCAACGTTACATCTGTAGAAATTGGCGGGTGCTTCTGGTGATATAACAAGTCTCCTCAAACTACGAATGAAATATAGCTGCCGCAGCCTGCCCTGGTGCTGGAGACACGTTTGTGTGTGCGAGGGGACAGGTGGGAAAGGGGCCTGTTTTGCTGTTGTTTTCAGCTGTTGCTGTTGCTTGTGTTGCCCTGCCGAGCGTTGTGGGTCTGCGATGTTGGAGCTGGGATGCGTGGCTGCCCCAGCACCTCCTTGAGTGCGGTGGTTGTTAACGCAAAAACAACACATTTAACCCAACCTTCTGGTGTCCACGTAATAAATAAATCCAAACACTGAACCTGAAAGTGAACAACGCAACTTCCTTTTAGTTCCTCTGACACCTCCTCTTAGTCTTCCGGACACTCTCCTTCTACGTGCATAAAGAAATCGATGTAGTAGTTGGCCATTTGGCCCCTCAAATCTGACCCACTGACATTCGACCTCAGTCTGCCGGCTGGTGGTGCAGTGAAACCAGCGCCGGGCTCCGGAGCGGAGGTTCCCGAGTTCGAATCCAGTCGGGCCGCTCCCGGACACGCTTCCCATCCGTGCCGGGTCGAGTGTCGAGCTCGCAACTCGGCCCCCATAAAAAAAAAACAACTGCGCTGTGAGAAGGGCGAGGGGGACCACTCACAGAATCTTTCCTCCAAGATAACCACTTGAAGAAAAAAGGAAATAAAAAAGTGGGCGCTGAGGCTCTGGCAGAGTAAGGCACACACAAAAAAAAATACTATCTGTCTAGCACTGTTCTCCCTGAAGCACAGGAGAATGAGGGGAAATTCGATATACAACGTGGTTGACAGGGTGGAGATACGTCTCTTCCTGGGACGCTGTAAGTCGCTCCTTCCCTCTGCTAGCCTACTGGTCACCCTTGGGCAAGGTGTATCACTGCTTAGCCCCCAATCAGGGTCACGTGAAGCCATGGGGGCAGGTGGTGGACAGTCGTACGAGCAGCCGGTGCAGATCACAAGACCTGGTTATGCGACCACTGACGCCAGGCGGACAATCTCTGAAGGGTATTGATAACGGCTGGGGGTCGCCCGTCTTGTAAAGACACTGCCCAGAAGAAGGCGGTGGCAAATCGCTTCAGCAGAAACATTTGCCAAGAACAATCGCGGCCGCGAAACAATGATCGCCTACATCATACAATACGTCACATAATGATGATGTCATACCACATGGCACGTAATGATGATGATCTTGGGCGCTGCAGAGATGCTGGGCTATATTTTGTTCTTGGCAAACGGGCTTCTGCAGAAGAACTTGCCAAGAACAAAAATTTGCCATATGACGCGGCACATGATGATGATGAGAATAGAGACTTGCGAGTTGCATAACCCATGAGGGGTGTAGATAGGGTAACTGCAAGCAAGCTCGTCCCACTGAGGTTGGGTGGGACCACAACCAAAGGTCATGGGTTAAGGGTGAAAGGGGAGCATGAGGGGAAACTTCTTCACCTGGTGAGAGTGCGGAACGAGCTGCCAGCACATGCGAGCTCGATTTCAACGTTTCAGAGAAGTTTGGATAGATGCATGGATGGCAAGTGTATGGAGGGCTATGGTCCCAATGGAGCTCAGAGGGAATAGGCAGTTTCGATGGTTCTGCATGGACGAGAAGGGCCTGTTTCTGCGGTAGTTTGTATATAAATGCGTCGTTGGCATCAATAACCGACGCAGTCTGAGGATTAGCTTGATCAGTCACTCGTACCTCGAGACACACGGTGAAACGTGTCATTTGCGTCGTGTCTGTGAACCTGGCGGAAGCCCACGCGGTCACGGGGAGAGTGCGCAAGCTCCTGACAGGCGGCGGCGGGAATTGAACTCCGATTTGGCGGCGCTGGACAGCATCGCTCTCCTGTGCAGCCAGAACGCTTGGGAAATGGGTTTAGAAGGGATGAGCGGTGGGGAGACGGCGGGGGTACGGAGGATGAAGGGCTTTCTCCCCGTGCGCTAGGCCGAGGCGTCTCTGCGATGTCGGCTGCGTGGTTTCACAGAGGGATGCTGCGACTTGCTCCCCACCCTGGGAAACACCATGCCTGTGGTTACTGCCTGCTCAGGGAGGCTGCTGTATCCCTGGCCTGGAGCCAATCCAAGCAGCCTGAAAACCAAACTCATTATTGATTGCTAATAAAATGTTCTTTCATCTGAATTGACGTACAGAGAGTGGGAGTAAAAGGACGCACTTTAAATTAACTGCCTGCTAAATATTTTATGTTGTGGTGGATTCAGCGAGGAAACGTCTAAAGCCGCAGCTCGCCTCGTGTTAACCCTCTCCTGCCTGCTGGCTGAGACCCGGGAATGTATATCCCAGACTGAGTGATGTGGGGTTAGCTCACAAACAGGCCCTTCAGCCCATCTAGTCCATTCTGAGTTTTAAATCCACCTAGTCCCTTCAATCAGGACCCCTCCTATCCACCCCTCCTATTTGCGTACCTGCCCAAACTTCTCTTAAATAATGAAATTGAACTCAGATCCACCACTTCTTCTGGCAGCTTGTTCCACCCCCCTTCCCCCTCATGCTTCTCTTAAACATTTCACCTTTCATCCTTAACCCATGACCTCTAGTTGCAATCCCACCCAACCTCAGTGGAAAATGCCTGCAAGCATTTTCCTTATTTATACCCCTCATAATTTTGTCTACCTCTATCAAAGCTTCCCTCAATCTTCTACAGTCCAAGGAAATTTAGGAGGCCAAGGCCATTCAGCCCATCGAGTCTGCTCTGCCATTCCATCATGACTGATCCCAGATCCCAGATCCCATTCAACCCCATACACCTGCCTTCTCACCATATCCTTTGATGGCCTTGACTGATGAGGAAACGATCATCTTCTGCCTTAAGTATACCCACGGACTTGGCCTCCACCACAGTCTGTGGCACAGCATTCCACAGATTCTCTACTCTCTAGCTAAAAAAATCCCTCCTTACTTCTGTTCTAAAGGGTCACCCCTCAATTTTGAGGCTGTGCCTTCTAGTTCTGGATACCCCCATCATAGGAAATGTCCTCTCCACACCCACCCTATCTAGTCCTTTCAACATTCGGTAGATTTCAATGAGATCCCCCCCACATTCTTCTAAATTCTAGTGAGCACAGGCCCAAAGCTGCCAAACACACCTCATATGTTAACCCCTTCATTCCCAGAAGCATCCTCATGTACCTCCTCCTGGACTCTCTCCAATGACAACACATCCTTTCTGAGAAACGGGGCCCAAAACTGTTGACAATACTCCAAGTGTAGCCTGACTAGTGTCTTATAAAGCCCCAGCATTGTCTCCTTGCTTTTATATTCTATTCCCCTTGAAATAAATACCAACATTATATTCTTTACCACAGACTCAACCTGTAAATTAACCTTCTGGGAGTCTTGCACGAGGACTCCTAAGTCCCTCTGCACCTCAGATGTTCGAACCTTCTCCCCATTTAGATAATATTCCACATTATTGTTCCTTTTACCAAAATGCATTGTCATACATTTCCCAACACTGTATTCCATCTGCCACTTTTTTGTCCATTCTCCCAATTTGTCTAAGTCCTGCTGCAATCGCATTGCTTCCTCAGCACTAGCCACTCCTCCAGGCCAGGCAGCATCTGCGGAGGGGAATAAACAGTCGACGTTTTGGGCTCAGAGCCTTCCTCGGGATTGGAAAGGATGGGGGCAGAGTCCAGACTTGGTGGTGGGGGATGGGAAGCAGGGCAAGCTGGCCGGTGATGGGTGAGACCACTACACCAAAAGATATAGGAGCACAATTAGGCCATTTGGCCCATCGATTCTGCTCCATCATTTCATCCAGGCTGATCCATCTTTTCTCTCAGCCCCCACTCTCCTGCCCATATCCCTTCATGCCCTGACCAATCAAGAACCTATCAATGTCTGCCTTAAATATACTTGGCCTCCACAGTCGCCTGTGGCAATGAATTCCACAGATTCACAACACCCTGGATAAAGAAATTCCTCCTCATCTCCGTTCTAAAAGGATGCCCCTCTATTCTGAGGCTGTGTCCTCTGGTCCCAGACTCCCCCAACATAGGAAACATTCTTTCGACATCCACCCTATCGAGATGATGTAGAAGAGGGGAATTACATGAGAAGTTGGGATGGGATAGTCGGAAGAGGGAGGGATAGGTAGAAGAGGGAGGGGATTGTCGGAAGAGGGAGGGATAGGTGGAAGAGGGAGGGGATAGTCAGAAGAGGGAGGGATAGGTGGAAGAGGGAGGGGATAGGTGGAACAGGGAGGGATAGGTGGAAGAGAGAGGGGATAGGTGGGAGGGGATAGGTGGAAGAGAGAGGGGATAGGTGGAAGAGGGAGGGGATAGGTGGAAGAGATAGGGGATAGGTGGAAGAGGGAGGGGATAGGGAGGGGAATGGTGGAAGAGGGAGGGGATAGGTGGAAGAGGGAGGGGATAGGGAAGGGATTGGTGGAAGAGGGAGGGGATAGGTGGAAGGGATAGGGAGGGAATAGGTGGAAGAGGGAGGGATGTGGAAGAGAGAGGGGATTGGTGGAAGAGAGAGGGGATAGGTGGAAGAGGGAGGGGATAGGGAGGGGAATGGTGGAAGAGGGAGGGAATAGGTGGAAGAGGGAGGGATAGGTGGAAGAGAGAGGGGACTGGTGGAAGAGGGAGGGGATAGGGAGGGGAATGGTGGAAGGGAGGGGATAGGTGGAAGAGGGAGGGGATAGGGAAGGGATTGGTGGAAGAGGGAGGGGATAGGTGGAAGAGGGAGGGGATAGCGAGGGAATAGGTGGAAGAGGGAGGGATAGGTGGAAGAGAGAGGGGATTGGTGGAAGAGAGAGGGGATAGGTGGAAGAGGGAGGGGATAGGTGGAAGAGAGAGGGGATTGGTGGAAGAGAGAGGGGATAGGTGGAAGAGGGAGGGGATAGGGAGGGGATTGGTGGGAGGGGATAGGTGGAAGAGGGAGGGGATAGGTGGAAGAGAGAGGGGATAGGTGGAAGAGAGAGGGGATAGGTGGAAGAGGGAGGGGATAGGTGGAAGAGAGAGGGGAGAGGTGGAAGAGGGAGGGATAAGTGGAAGAGGGAGGGAATAGGTGGGAAGGGATTGGTGGAAGAGGGAGGGGATAGGGAGGGGATAGGTGGAAGTGGGAGGGGATTGGAGGAAGAGGGAGGGGATAGGGAGGGGACAGGTGGAACAGGGATAGGTGGAAGAGAGAGGGGATTGGTGGAAGAGGGAGGGGATTGGTGGAAGAGGTTGAGAAATCATCTCCCAATAAATCATATCACAGCTTTTCATCATTTAACAGTCTTAGAGATATCGAGCCATGGAGCACAGAAACAGACCATGCTGAACCACTCCCTGAGCATAACCCTGGCGATCCGCGTACCCATCCAAACGTTGAAATCGAGCCGGCGTGCACCACCTGCGCTGGCAGCTGGTTCCGCACTCTCTGAGTGAAGAACCTGAGGTGGAGTGATGCCCGCGTTGGTGTTGGAGCTGGGTGGGAGAAGCCCGCTTTCACTTCACCGCCATTGGGAAGTATGGGCAGGAGCCTGAGGATGCACCCTCGACATTTTAGGACCAGACTCGTCCCCTCCGTCATCAGATTTCTGAACGGTCCTTGAATCCGTACACAGTACACTATCTCGCTAACTGGCCTTTAAACCGTTATTGATTTTTCCTGTAACTTTATATCAGTTTGTTATGCCGGCTGCCACAAGACAAATAATTTCACAACTGGTTCAGTGACAATACGCCTGATCCTGGTCCCTCCGGTCCCACTCTCAACTCAGTGCTCCACAACGCACCCCCTCCCCCTGTCCTGCCATTGTATTGCGTCCAATTCTGGCCACCCCAGTGTAGGAAGGATGTGGAGGCTCTGCAGAGTGGGGCACGAATTGTTCACCAGGAAGCTATCGGGAGAGGTCGAGCTCTCTCTGGAGAGAGGAAGGCCTGAGGGACGTTTATGTAATTAGAGGAGCCATAAATAGACCCTAAGGCCTGGGGACAGAACTAGGCCGCTCAGCCTACTGAATTTGCTCCACCATTTCATCATGGCTGATTTATTCCCCTGCCTTTTCCCTGAAACCTTTGACACAGAACCACAGAACACTACAGCACAGTACAGGCCCTTCAGCCCTCCATGTTGTGCCGACCCATATAATCCTTAAAAAAAAGTACTAAACCCACACTACCCCATAACCCTCCATTTTTCTTTCATCCATGTGCCTGTCAAGAGGCTCTTAAATACCCCTAATGTTTTAGCCTCCACCACCATCCCTGGCAAGTCATTCCAGGCACTCACAACTCTTTGTGTACAAAAAAACTTACCCCTGATGTCTCCCCTAAACTTCCCTCCCTTGACTTTGTCCATATGTACATATTATACAGATGAATCGAGAAAATATCACCTTCTGCTTTAAACGTTCCCAGTGACCTGGCCTCCACAGCCACCTGTGGCAATGAATTACACAGGTTCGTCACCACATGGCTAAAGAAATTTCCCACTGCCGTTGTAGTCTGAGACCGTTCCCTCTGTACGAGACTCTCCCGAGAAAGGAAACGTCCTCTCCGCATCCACTCTTATCTAAGCCTTTCAATATTTGCCTAGTTTCCATAAGATTGCAAACTCCAGCGAGCACAGGCCAGAGTCATCAAATGCTCCTCCGACATTAACCCCTTTATTCTTGTAAACCTCCCCGGACTCTCTCCAATGATGGCTCACCCTTTCTTGGACAGAGGGGCCCAAAACTGTTCACAATACTCCAAGTGTGGTCTGACCAGTGGATAATAAAACCTCAGCATCACCTCCTCGCTTTTATATTCTAGTCCTCTCGAAATGAACGTGAACATTACATTTGCTTTCCTCGCCACCGGCTCAACCTGCAAGTTAACCTTTAGGGAATCCTGCTCTTTGCACCTCTGATTTCTGAATGTTCTCCCCGTTTAGTAAATAGTCCACGCCTTTTATTCCTTCTAGCAAAGTGCGTGCCCGTACACTTCCCGACACTATATTCCACCTGCCCATTCTCCTAATCTGTCCGGAGAGCAGAAATGTGGAATATTATTGGATGCACAGTTAAGTTGCGGGGGGGGGGGGTGTGGGGGGAGTTTAAAGCTACTTTGTGACACAACGTTTACCGTTGTTGTCCCACAGCTCCTGTGTCCCGGGTCTGAGCTTGACCTCTGGCTCTGGCCGTGCTGAGTTGGCGCGTTTTCACTAGCAAGTACCGCGGAGAGCATTCTAACATCGCCGTCTGGTATTGGGGGTGCGGTGGGTGGGGGAGGGGAGCTTCGGCACAGGATCGAAATAAACTGCAGAGAGATGTAAACTCAGTCAGCTCCACCATGGGCACCAGCCTCTGCTGTATCCAGCACATCGCCAGGGAGCAATGCCTCAAAAAAGTCCACCAGTAAGGACCCCCATCACCCAGGACATGCCCTCTTCTCATTGCTACCATCAGGGAGGAGGTACAGGAGCCTGAAGACACATAGTCAGTGATTCAGGAACAGCTTCTTCCATCTGACTTCTGAATGTACATTGAACCCTTGAACACTACCCCACTACTACTTTATTTCTGTTTATGCACTACTTATTTAATTATTCAATATCTATACTTATTGTAATTCAGTTTCTCGCTATCATTATGCATTGCGTTGTGCTGCTGCCACAAAGACAACAAATTTCACGAGACGTGCGGGTGATATTAAACCTGATTCTGATTCAGACTGTGTGGGTCTCCCCCGGGCGTTCGGCTTTCCTCCCGCGTAACTGGCCGCTGCAAATTGTCCGAAGTACCTGCCTGGGTGAGCAGGGTGCAGGAGGGAGCCGGGGAACGGGACCGACTGGGACTGTGCCGAGCGCCCACGTAGACTCGATGGGCCAAATGGCCCCCTTCACTGCCAGGACGTCTGAGCACCCTCAGAACGTCTCAAAGCCTTTTAACTCCAGGCGGGGTGACGCTGGCGGCCGGTCACCGCCCAACACGCGAGGCGGGAGTACTGCTTGCGCACAGTCCGATCCCACAAACAGAAGCCAGGGAATGGCCAGCTAACCGGGCTTAGAGGAACTCGGCAGGTCGGGCGGCATCCGTGGAAACGAGCAGTCAACGGTTTGGGCCGAGACCCTTCGTCAGGACTCGGCCCGAAACGTTGACCGCTTGCTTCCACGGATGCTGCCTGACCTGCCGAGCTCCTGCAGCGTGCTGTACGTGCTGCTTTGACCCCAGCAGCTGCCGTGTGCTTTGCGTGTGATAACTGGTCTTAGACACTGGAGGACCTCAGGGATTTAGGAAACATCTACAGAGGGAAATGGATCATCAGGCTGGAATGCTTTGCCTGCCCTGGAACAGACAGACAGGTCAGCATCGTATTATGTGCCATATCATATGACATCATCATATTATGTGCCATGTCATATGACATCATCATTATGTGCCGTGTCATATGACATCATCAATACTTGCTGCGTTGTATGAGGTGGGCGATCATGGTCTCAGAAGCATGACTGCTCTTGGTGAATTTTCCCACAGAAGTGGTTTGCCATCGCTTTCTTCTGGGCAGTCTCTTTACAAGATGGGCGACCCCAGCCATTATCAATACTCTTCAGGGATTGTCTGCCTGGCGTCAGTGGTCACAAAACCAGGACTTGTGATCTGCACCGGCTGCTCGTACGACCGTCCACCACCTGCTCCCGTGGGTTCACATGACCCTCATTGGGGGCTAAGCAGGTGCTACACCTTGCCCAAGGGTGACCTGCAGGACAGCGGAGGGAAGGAGCACCTTTCACCTCCTTCGATAGGGACGTACCTCCACCCTGCCACTCAAGAGGGGTCATCGCCAGTACATGACGGTTAGGTACTGTAAGAAGTAGTAGACACTTGTAACAGTATATACAAGTACTCTTCTACAGTGCAGTACTGTAGTAGTACTATTGTACCGTCAGGTGGGGCAGGTGATGGGTGGGCCCAGGTGAAGGGGGATGATAGGCCGATGGTGGAGGAGGGGGAGAGGAAAGGGCATGGTTAGCAATCGAAGCTTGGAGTTGACAGGTGGCGGGCTGCAGATAATGGGATCTGACCGAGAACCACACTGCGGGAGCAGACCCTTCGGCCCATTCAGGCCATGCTAGCCCCGATCAAATGCCTCGTCCCATCTACCCGAACGGGAGGATGGAGGTGGGAAGGCAGACGGGGTGGCTGGGGCGTGACTCGGTGCGAGGAGAGTGTGAGGGATGGGCAGAGGGAACACAGACAGCCGGATAGGGCCCTGGCTACACCAGGAGGCTGGAAGACAGGGACAGAGGGGGGAGCGGTTACTGGAACTCGAGAATTCAGAGGGAAAGCTGCCATTTGTAGGTTGCAGGCCAGCTCTGCCCACAGCTGTCGTTGACTGAAGGACAAGTCACATATCCAGGACACATAGGAGAACATCAATGCCTCCCTTCATCCGAGGGGGACAGACTCAGGGCCTTGGTCTGAGTTAACATCTCGTGAACATTGACAGCATGGTTCAAAACCCCCCCAACCCACCTTGGTGTGCCGACCTTTTTTCCTACTCCAGCATCCATTTAACCTTTCCTTCCATGTGTCATTCAACCATATGCCTGTCTAACAATCCCTTTAATGTCCCAGTGCATCAACCCGGGTAGAGTGTCCCATGCAGATATCACTCTCTGTGTGAAAGAAAATCCTGCCTCTGATTCATCCTTGTCCTTTCCCTCAGTCACCTGATAAGTGCCTCCTCTTGTATCAGCCATTAATATCCTGGAAGTAAGGCGCCATTCGATCTACACCTCTATAAAGTCACCTCCCATCCTCTCCAAGAGAAAAGCCCTTTGGCCCACTATCTTGTCAGCCGACAAATTCCCTCTGAATTCCCAAATTCCCGTAATTGCTCTCTCTCTGTCCTCCAGGTGTATCCAGGATTTAACTGATTCTAAAAGCAACCCTTCCTCCCCATGGTGATTTCCGTACCATTTTTCTTTCAGCCACGTGCCTATCGAAAGTTCATTACATTCGGATTCATTTACCACGTTGCATTGAAACGCGCAGCCAAGTACATTGTACTTCACTGGGGCGGCGCGGTAGCTAGCACGTTGGTTCGCATAACGCTGTCCAGTACCAGCGACCCCTGTTCAGTTCCTGCCGCTGCCCGTAAGGAGTCTGCACGTTCTCCCTGCGACCGCGCAAATTTCCTCTGGGTGCCCCACGGTCCAAAGATGTGCTGGCTGGTAGGTTAATTGGTCGTTGTGAATTGTCCCGCAATTACGCCAAGGTTAACCCGAGGCTGGGTATGTTGGAACCAGTGTCGCTTCCCCCCCCCCCCCCCCCACACCGTCCCACACTCCTCCTGCGACATTCCCAAATCCTTTTCCCCTGCCGGATTTACAACCTCGCTCTCCGCTCCACGTCGACAAACATAGTCCTGTGCAAAAGCCTTAGGCACCCTAAGACTTCTGCACAGTCCTATATAAGATGGTGAGAGGCATAGAGAGAGTGGAGGGGCTGCTCCTTCCTCCAGCAATGGTGATTGGGCAGATAGACAGACAGATTCATCCCAAAGGAAACTACATTGTCACATTACAAGTGCACAGATTTACAAATATTAGAAGAGAAGTAAGAAAGAATAAAAAGTAAGCTCCCTCAAACATTCTAACGTGAGCAGGTCATCTCTTCCCCGACTGTAGGTTGACTCCTTATCGAGCCTAATGGCCGAGGGTAGGAATGACCTCATATTGTGCTCTTTGGAGCAGCGCAGTTGTCTGAAAGCACTCCTCTGGTCAGCCAAGGTGGTGTGCAGAGGGTGGGAAACATTGTCCAGAATCGCCAGGATTTTCCATCGGTCCCTTTGTTCGAGCACAGCCTCCAGTCCTGAGAGGGCGTGTTGTGCGGTGATTGGGGGGGAAGCACGTGGGGGAGGAGGGGGGAAGACGGCAGAGGTAGACTTAGTTCATGGATTGGTAAGTGCTGAGAGATGCAGTGCCTGCTCTGTGCCGTAGGCCAATAAATAAATTGATGAATCCACGAGACCAACTGACACACGCAAGAATGCGCTGGGGAGGGGGCATGAGTCGCCACGCACCCCAGCGCCAAAGTGACACTGCCCTCGATGTTCAGCACACCAACTGGGCACAGAGCGGCACCAAGCAGAAACGACGAGGGGCGATCCCGGAAATGACGGAATGCTGAGTCTCACGTCAGTTGTGGAGAGGCTACTGGAGAGAGCTCCTCGGGACAGGAGCTATGAGCATTTGGAAAAGCGTGGCTTGGCACAGGGCAGGTCACATCTCACAAAGTTTCAGTGAGGTGACGAGGCTGATGATGAAGGCAGGGCAGTGGAGGTTTTAGTAAGGCGTTTGACAAAGTCCATCACGGGAGGCTCATCCAGAAGACAGACATGCACGGAATCCATGGTGAATTGGCAGTTGGATTCAGAAACAGCTTGCCCATAGAAGACATAGAGTTTGCAAATCTGGTGGGAGCAAAGGATGTTGGGAATGGTGAGGGAGGGGTGTGGGACAGGTGGCAGAGAAGGAGTGCCAGGGGCGGGGGCTTGGCGAGGGTGCAGACACACCCAGCCCCGAGACGCCAGGGAAGTCAGTTGATTCCGAACAATCGGTGTATTGATCATTACAGGATGTCCCTCTGGCGCTTCCTGCTCCCTCCCCTCTCCCTTCCCCTTTTCCCAGCCATGATTCCCCTCTCCCTGCCCCCTTCCCAACTTCAGTCCACAACGCAGACCCAGATCAGAATCGGGTTTATTATCACTCACATATAAGTTGAGCGATCTCAACATCATGAGTTGAGAGTTAGGGGGCAAAAGTTTAGGGGTAACACAAGGGGGAACTTTCTCCTCTGGTCCACTCTCCTCTCCTATCAGATTCCTTCCTCTCCAGGGTTGTGCTCCCAAGGGGTTGGTGTTTGTTTTTTTCAGTTATTAGGGGTTCTTTTTTTCTTCTTTTTCTTTCAAAAAAAAATTCTTAACACTTTATTTTCTCTTATTAATATTGATATATTGTTTAGTTTTGTTAATCAGTTATTTGCTAATTTAATTCCTTATTGTATATAATGACATACATGGTCCTAATGTATTTTTTTTGTTAATCTTCAATAATAATTAATAAAAAAGATTTTAAAATGAAAACGTTTCCATAACCTATGGACTCACTTTTGAGGACTCTTCATCTCATGTTCTTGATACTTATTTCTCAATTATTTTTTATCATTCTTTCTTCTTTCTGCGTTTGCACAGTTTGTTGTCTTCTGCACTGTGGTTGAACGCTCTAGTTGGGCCGTCATTCACTGATTCTGTTATAATTATTATTCTACAGATTTGCTGAGTGTGCCCACAGCAAAATAAATCCCAGCGTTTTATGTGGTGGCATATATGTAACTTTGTTAATAAGTTTACTTTGAACTTTTAGAAAGGGGGCGGAGCCTAGGCAACCACCCCCCCAGTTTCCTCATAAACAGATTTAGTGGAAACACTCGGCAAGTCGTGCTGCTTCTGAGGAGACAGAAACAGTCAAATGATTCAGACAGAGAGGAAATGAGTTCGTTTTTAGTTGCAAAGGTGGAGGTGGCAGGGATGAATCAGAACAAGAACTGACTTAAAAGATGAGAAACGTGTTGTTATGCGGCTAATGAGGCAGATAAAACAAAGGGAATTTCTCCTTTCAGTAAACAAAATTTCCCTCCCCTCTTCTATTCCCTCTGTGACCTTTTACTTTTAACTTTTTCTTACCCGCCAATTACTCCCCTCCCCCGGAATCCCCCCTCCTTCCCTTTCTCCTCTGGTCCACTCTCCTCTCCTATCAGATTCCTTCCTTTCCAGCCCTTGACCTTCCCCAGCCACCTGCCTTCAACTCTCACCTTCCAGTTAGCCTCTTCCCACCCCCCTTTTTTATTCTGGCATTAGTTCCCTCTACTCTCTCAGTCCTGAAGAAGGGTCCCGGCCCGCAAAGTCAACCGTTTACTCTTTTCCACAGAGGCTACTGAACTCCTCCAGCACTCCTTGTGGGTCGCAAAGGGAATATCTCTGAGAGGGTGAGGCCAGCGATAAGGTGTGTGTGAGAACATGAAGGAGTTTAAAAGCTGAAAAATGCAGAGGCGTAAGAAATTCCAAAAGGGTCCCCAACATGATCTCTGTGTCTTTCCCTCTGCAAATGCTGCCTGACGTTTTGGGTGTCCAGCCAAGTTCAGTTTTTATTTCAGATCAGCGGCATCTGCAGATTATTAATTTTTGACACCTCAGAGGACAGACTCCCTCAGCTTCACTCCCGGTGCTGTACTGGGGGAGTGCTGCTTTGTTAGGTGAAACCAGTCAGTCTTTACACTTCTTCACGGTCCTGAAGAAGGGTCTCGGAATGAGATGTTGACTGTTTACTCTTGGCGCTGCGTTCCCCCAGCACCTTGGTTGTGTTGCTCTGGATTTCCAGCATCTGCAGACTGTCTCCTGTTTGTCTGTAATTCTCACCACCTTGGTAAAGCAGCCCCTAATGGAGAGAAGCTGGTCCCTAGGGTTGAGAGGGTGAACAGCTTTAAGAGCCTCAGCGTACACACTGTGTGAGATCCTCGGCAGTCCGTACACGCCAGCTGTGTGGTGGAAAAGGCACAACAGCGCCTCTTTCACCTCAGATGATTGAAGAAGTTTGGTGTGGGCCCCAACTCCTAAGAACTATCTACAGGGGCACGATTGAGAGCATCCTGACTGGCTGCATCACTGCCTGGTATGGGAACTGTACCTCCCTCAATCGCAGGGCTCTGCAGAGAGTGGTGTGGACAGCCCAGCGCATCTGGAGATGTGAACTTCCCACTATTCAGGACATTTACAAAGACAGGTGTGTAAAAAGGGCCTGAAGGATCATTGGGGACTCGAGAGACCCCAACCACAAACTTTTTTTAAAAAAACAAAATATACTTTATTCCAAAATAAAATTATATACAATAACCATTCAAAGACTTTCAATTCTTTATAGTTGGTACCATTACTGTCCTTACATTTTCAAAGTTCAAAAGTTTTGCCACCCACGTGGCACTCTGTTCTTTCATATTTACATTCAGGGGGTATACACCCAACCCCCCTACCCTTCAACTCCCACGGGAGAAGAACCCTAGACTGTGGTCCTTCCCCACCGGGCCCCTGCGGTGGCTGCACCGAGTTTGAGTGCGTCCCTCAGCACGTACTCCTGCAGCCGAGAATGTGCCAGTCGGCAGCATTCCCCCACGGACATCTCCGTGTGCTGGTAGACCATCAAGTTTCGGGCCGACCAAAGAACGTCTTTCACCAAGTTGATGATCTGCCAGCAGCACCGGATGTTGGTCTCGGTGTGCGTCCCTGGGAACAGCCCGTAGATCAGAGAGTCCTCTGTCACGCAGCTGCTGGGGATGAACCTCGACTCTGCCCCTTCCATCCTCCTCCACACCTTCTCCACGAACCCACAGTGTGCAGAGAGATGGGTCACTGACTCCTCCTCTCTGCAGTCCTGTGTGAAGGATGGCGATGTGGATAGGGAAGCTTCAGAAGGGTATGGGCCAAGTGCGAACAAATAGCATTGGTTTACGTGAGCACCTTGGTCAGTATGGGTGAGATGGGCCGAAGGGCCTCTGACCACACTATAGTACTCTATAATCTGCGGAACAGTCTCAGTAATGGAAACATGGACTGATGCAAAACTAACTACTCGAAACCTTCTACAGGTGTACCATTGAGAGCATTCGAACTGGCTGCATCACCGTCTGGTGTGGGGTGAGGGGCTGCAGAAAATTGTAAGCTCAGTCAGGTCCATCGTGGGCGCCAGCCTCCCCAGCACCAATGGACATCTCCAAGGAGCGATGCCTCAAAAAGGCGGCGTCCGTCATTAAAGCCCCCCATGACCCTCTTCTCATTGCTCCCATCAGGGAGGAGGTACAGGAGCCTGAAGACACACACTCAACGATTCAGGAACAGCTTCTTCCCCTCTGCCATCCGATTTCTGAATGGACATTCAACCCAAGAACACTACCTCACTAAGCTTTTATTTCTATTTTTCCACTGCTTTTTCAATTTGACAATAATATGTACATATATCCTTACTGTAATTCAGTTCTTTCTCCCTGTTCTATGTTGCAATGTACAGCTGTTGCATTATCGTCTTCAGAAAGACCCAGCTCTCGCCCACATCAGAATCAGATTGATTATTACTGACAAGATGTAAAATTTGTTGCATTTTTCTCTTAACTCTCAGTTGATGGCTCCAGAAAGGCAATAAATGCAGGGTGGCAGATGGAGATACATCCCTACTAAAGGAGGCATAAGGCGCTCCTTTCCTCTGCTAGCCTGCAGGTCACCCTTGGGCAAGGTGTAGCACCTGTTTAGCCCCCTGATCAGGGTCATGTGAAGCCACGGGAGCAGGTGGTGGACAGTCGTATGAGCAGCCGGTGCAGATCACAAGTCCTGGTTATACAACCACTGACGCCAGGCAGACAATCTCTGAGGAGTATTGATAATGGCTGGGGGGGGGGGGGGTGACCCATCTTGTAAAGACACTGCCCAGAAGGCAATGGCAAACCACTTCTGTAGAAAAATTTTCCAAGAACAATCGTGGTAATGGAAAAACCATAATCGCCCATATCATACAGCACGGCACATAATGATGACATCATATGACAGCACATAACTGTGGCGTCATACGACAAGGCACATAATGATGATGTAATTCGACAGCACATAATTGTGGCGTCATATGACACGGCACATAATGATGATGTCATTTGACAGAGCAAATAATTGTGATGTCATACGACACAGCACATAATGATGACATCATTTGACAGCACATAATTGTGGCGTCATACGACATGGCACATAATAATGACATTATTTGACAGCACATAATTGTGGCGTCATACGACACGGCACATAATGATGATGTCATTTGACAGAGCAAATAATTGTGATGTCATACGACACAGTACATAATGATGATGTAATTCGACAGAGCAGATAATTGTGATGTCATACGACACAGCACATAATGATGATGTCATTTGACAGAGCACAGAATTATGGCGTCATATGACACAGTACATAATGATGATGTCATAAGACATGGCACATAATGAATGATGATCAATAAATACTGGCCCAGACAATGACATAAGTTAATAAAATATTGATATTGGTTTTGATTTATTATCTCATGTACTGATCATAATGCAGATTAGAGTGTAACAGCCACAGAGAATGGGCAGTGCAGGTAAACGATACGGTGCAAGATCACACTGAGGTAGATTGTAAATATATTTTGTTTTCAAAATCAAAGCACAGGGCGACTATGCCAGACGTATCTCAGTGAAATGGGGGGGGGGAATAGGGAGAAAGAGCGAGAGGTGGAGCTGCTTTATGTAGGCCGCAGCCTGTGGGAGCTCTCCAGGCTTCGCTGGTCCAGCAGCCATTGTTACCCCCTCCATTCCACTCCGTTGGTACCTCCAGTGAAAGCCAGTGACGTAATTCATGCTGCACTCTGAATGCTGAAAGGAGCCTTTTCAGCCGGCATCTGCCGCGGGTCACGCGGCCAGCCAGCTGTCCTTCCTCGGAGTGAAAGCAGCCCTGTGACGAGACCAAAGCCCTTCTGCTGAGGTGTAGCTCTGACGGGGCCCCGGTGGGAAGGAGAACGGGAAGGGAAGGTGACCGACGACTGGCACCAGGACCACCGTCATCCTCCGGCGGTTCCAGGCCGCTAGAAGTTCCTTACTTTTCTTCAGATTTCTGCGTTTCTTCCCCGCCCCCCCCCGCACCTCTGTAAACCTCGAGCCACGCGAACACACCAAATGCTGGATGGAACTCAGCAAGTCACAAGAGACGGCACCAGAGCCCAAAGGCCCCCACCACCCAGGCCACGCTCTCTTCTCGCTGCTGCCATCGGAAAGGAGGTGCGGGAGCCTCAGGTCCCACACCTCAAGTTCAGTGTTACGTTGTGTAATTTCAAAACATTAAATTAATTCAAAGAAGACACGGGAGTCCAAAAATGTGGGTCCATCTTCGTGTTCACTGTAAGTGAGGTGTACATGTATCACGTATGGTGTGGTGACGTATGCAAATCACATATTTTTGCATAGAACCCAGAACTAATTATTTAAATGAACAAGAATGTTTAAACTACACACACACTCTTCCTCAAATAGTATTCAAATATTAAACATACACAACAACACAACATTCAGTAACAGTTATTAATCCTTCAGCCATCAAACTCATGAACCAGTGTCGAGAATGGTGCATACCACACCCAGATCTGAGGATCTAACCTGCTCTCAGCATATCGATGTAGTCATAAAGAAGGCAAGACAGCTGCTATACTTTATTAGGAGTTTGAAGAGATTTGTCATGTCAACAAATACACTCAAAAACTTCTATAGTTGTACCGTGGAGAGCATTCTGACAGGCTGCATCACCGTCTGGTATTGGGGAGTGAGGGGCTACTGCACAGGACTGAAAGAAGCTGCAGAAGGTTGTAAATCTAGTCAGCTCCATCTTGGGTACGAGCCTACAAAGTACCCAGGACGTCTTTAGGGAGCGGTGTCTCAGAAAGGCAGCGTCCATTATTAAGGACATCCAGCACCCAGGACATGCCCTTTTCTCACTGTTACCATCAGGGAGGAGGTACAGAAGCCTGAAGACACACACTCAGCGATTCAGGAACAGCTTCTTCCCCTCTGCCATCTGATTCCTAAATGGACATTGAACCCGTGGACACTATCTCACTTTTTAATATATATTATTTCTGTTTTTTGCAGATTTTTAATCTATTCAATATGTGCATACTGTAATTGATTTACTTATTTAGCACTTTTCTTCTAGATTATGTATAGAACTGCTGCTGCTAAGTTAACAAATTTCACAACACATGCCAGTGATAATAAACCTGATTCTGAATTGATCATTGCACACAGTCTATAGGCTCACTTCGAAACACTCGACAACTCATGAACTCAGTGTTATTTACTTATTAATTAATTACCGCTATTGGGGGCGGCTCGGCAGGGGTCAGTACAACTCTTTACAGTACTGGCGACCCAGGTTCAATTCCCACTGCTGCCTGTAAGGGATCAGTACGTTCTCCCTGTGACCGCGTGCGTTTCCTCCGGATGCTCTGGTTTCCTCCCACAGTCCAAAGACACACCGGTTGGTGTTAATTGGTCATTGTAAATTGTCCCGTGATTAGGCTAGATTTAAACTGGGGAGTGGGTTGCTCGAAGGGCCAGAAGGGTCTACCTATATAAATAAATAAAGTTTTCTTGTATTTACACAGCTCTTCTTTAACTTTGTAGTTTTCTCTTTGATTCTGTTGTAGTTCTTTGTGAATGCCTGCAAGAACCGAATCCTAGTGAAGTATTTGGTGACATATAAATGGAAATATAAATAACCTACAGCACAATACAGGCCCTTCGGCCCACAAAGCTGTGCTGAGCATGTCCCTACCTTAGAAAGTACCTCGGGTTACCCATAGCCCTCTATTTTTCTGAGCTCCATGTACCTATCCAAAAGTCTCCTAAAAGACCCTATCGTATCGGTCGCCAGCAGCCCATTCCACACACTCAACACTCTCTGAGTAAAAAACTTACCCCTGACATCTCCTCTGTACCTACTTCCAATCACCTTAAAACTGTCCCGTCTCGTGCTAGCCATTTCAGCCCTGGGGAAAAAGCCTCTGACTATCCACATGATCAACAAATACATACTTTGATAACAAATTTACTTTGAATTTCTCAACGCTGGAGTCAGGCAGCCTCCGTGGAGGGAGATAAACAGGGTGTTCAGGGCCAGGAAGGCAGGGAGCAGAAACCGGAATAAGGTGGGTGGTGTGTGGCAGGTGATAGGTGAGACCAGGAGATAGGGAGGTGGATGAAATAAGAAGCTGGGAGTGAGAGGTGGGGGAAGTAAAAAAGGAATCTGATAGGAGAGGACGGTGGACAAGGGAAGGGGGAAGGGAAGCAGTGGGGAGATGATGCATAGGTGAGGAGAAGAGAAAGAAAGAGCATGAATGAGGAATGGAAAAAGAGAGAGGTTGGTGGGGGGAGGGGAAGAATTTACCAAAAGTTGTAGAAACCAACGTTCATGTCATCAGGTTGGAGGCTACACAGACAGAATATGAGGTCTCATTGGGGCAGTAGAGGAAGCCATGACGGTGCAGGTCTGGAAGTCGCGGCCTTCTTTGGCAGTCAGAGTGAAGGTGTTCAACGAAGTCGTTCCCCCACTCATTCCACCCCGCTTGGTGGGATCGCCCAGGATATTTTCTTCCACACTCCCACCCACCCCACAGATAAAATGTAAATTCATTAAGTTCCTCAGCCACCTCCGCCTGCCCCGCAGACTAGGCATCAGGAGGCTGACCTGCCAGGAGTGGGATACCGCAAGATGGCGCCTAGGTTGGTGCAGGGCTCCCTTGGTACTGTCCTGAGGAGGGGCAAGAATAGAAGAAGCAGGTCACAAGGACCTAAAACCTGCCTGTCGGAAGGCAGCCCCTGGTTCTGTGGTGTGCTGATATTCAGGCCTGAAGTGGGGGCAATAAAGACTGCATTCCAGGCAGCGCTAGAGAAGACACATTAGATAGAGCAAACACCTCGCTGGCTTGGAAAAGCAGCCGACATTATCAAAGCCCCTACCAGCCAGTGCATCTCTTTTCTCTTCCCTCCCATCGGCCAGCCTGAAGAGATGCACATTCAGGCTCATGGCCAGCTTGTTTTAAGACTATACGGTGGACAATACTGTGCATTGTCTCTGTAATTGTAACACCCCTGCATGCTCTGCTTTTCTGTTCCTGATTTTACCTCAAAGTCAAGGAAATCTGCAGATGCTGGAAGCCTAAGCAATGCGCTGGGGAAACTCAGCAGGCCAGGCAGCATCCGCGGGAAACAGTGAGCAGTCAACGTTCCATCAGGACTCAGTCAACTGTTTAATCTTTTCCTTAGATGCTGCCTGGCCTGCTGAGTTCCTCCAGCATCTTGAGGGTGTTATCACCTCAAAGAATTAATGTTCTGAAATTATGTTATAAAACATAGATCAGTGGAGCACAGGAGCGGGCCTCAGTGTTGGGCCGAACCAGCTGAAAAGTAAATGAAAAATGCCTAAACACTGATCCCTCCTTCCTGCACCATATCCCTCCATCTTCCTCACATCTGTGTGTCTATCCAAACGTCTCTTAAAAGCCTCCAAAGTATTTGTTTCTACCACTACACCAGGCATCTACCACTCTCTGAGTAAAAAACTTACCCCTCACATCCCCCTTGAACCCACCCCCCTTTCACCTTCAATGCACGCCCTCTGGTACTAGACGTTTCAACCCTGGGAAACAGATACTCCCTGTCCACTCTCTGCTTCTTGTAAACCTCGATCAGATCTTTGCTGTTTAAGAGAAGACAAACCCAAGATGGTCCAGCCTCTCATGACGGCCCAGGCAGCATCTGGGTAAACTTCGCCTGCACCCTCTCCAAGGCCTCAAAATTCTTCCTATAGTAGGGTGATCAGAACTGTACACAATACTCCAGATGTGGCCTAACCACGTTTTATAAAGCTCAACATTATCTCTTGACTTTTGAACCCAGTGCCTCAACCAATAAAAACATAAGCCTTCTTAGTCAATTGCAATGTGAAAAAATTCAACCCGTTGTGACATTTGAGGGATTAGACTTTATGTATAAAATGCTTGTTAGGCTCAGTTGGGGCTTTTCAGACACACAAGGCCTTGTTTTGATTGCCAGATCAGTTAAACTAAAGTGAAGCCAATGCTTGAGTGGACCTCCTGGTAAGGTCCTGTGGCTGACCTGGCCCCAAACACCCTTTCCTCTCTCTCTCCATACACTTCTTCCGTCCAGAGACTTCTGTCTCCAAGCTCAGTCCAAGAATGCTGCAGGCTCCACGCCGTGCAGGCCGGGACTGCCCCGTCGCCATGGGGACGTGTGTGTCATTCAGGAAGCACATTTCCTCCAAGTGCCAACAACATCCTGGCCCAGAGAGTGGTCAAGAGCGACGGGACGGTCAGGAAAGCGCTGGGCTGTGGCAGCCACTGGTTCTGGTTGTAAGCTAAACAGTCCCCAGGACCAGTCCGTCTGCCTTCGCTGCCGGGATCTGAGGGTTGTCCAAAATCTCAACAAGTTTAAGAAGCTGAGGAGGACCAGTTCCCCACCTTTCCTTTATCACCACAATCTAATTAACATATGTAACTGCAGCCATTGTGAATTTATCATCAAGCGCTACCAGATGAAAACAGGCCATTCTTCCCACAACTCTGTACTAGAACATAGAACAATACAGCACACGATGTTGTGCCATTACAGCTATACAAGACCTCGGTCAGACCCCACTTGAAGTACTGTGCTCGGTTCTGGTCACCTCACTACAGGAAGGATGTGGAAACCATAGAAAGGGTGCAGAGGAGATTTACAAGGGTGTTGCCTGGATTGGGGAGCATGCCTTATGAGAACAGGTTGAGTGAACTCGGCCTTTTCTCCTTGGAGCGACGGAGGACGAGAGGTGACCTGATAGAGGTGTATAAGATGATGAGAGGCATCGATCGCGTGGATAGTCAGAGGCTTTTCCCAGGGCTGGAATGGCTAGCACGAGAGGGCATAGTTTGGAAATAGGTACTGAGGGGATGTTAGGGGAAAGTTTTTCACACAGAGAGTGGTGGGTGTGTGGAATGCACTGTCGGCAATGGCGGTGGAAGAAGATACAATAGGGTCTTTTAAGAGACTCTACGTGGAGCTTAGAAAAACAGAGGACTCTGTGCTAGGGAAACTCTAGGCAGTTTCTAGAGCAGGTTACATGGTCAGCACAATATTGTGGGCCGAAGGGCCTGTGATGTTGCAGATTTCTATGTTCTTCAGTTAGTGTTGAAGATTTCCAGCTTCGGCAGGACATCTTGCGTTTAAGACTCTTAGGGCGCAGACACTAGATCTATCAACACAGATCCATGATCCATGATGTCCCAAGTCTAACGGATGCCATCGTCATCTATACCTTAATTAACAACAGAACACTGCAAAACCAAATTCTCACTTCTGGAATCTTGCCAGGTACGATTCCTTCCCCACCACCACCACCACCACCCCTCCCCAAACGACGTCTTCTTTTTCAGAATGAGTCGACTGACCGCAGGAGGGTCAAAGTCTGAGCGTCCGGGGCCAAGGACGCCGGTCCTGGGGGGGGGGGGGGTTGGAGGGCCGTCCATGTGTGTATGTGGGTGGGAGGGAGGGGTGGCGACACTTGCTGGCCGCCCCCCGCCCCCCCCCCCCCCCCCGGCGCAGCCTCAGGTCGCTTGCTTCGACGTTCATGAAATAAACACACCGACCCCAATGCATCACTGGCCACTTGATCAGCTACACCCGCTCGCTAGTGCAAGTATCTAGTCGGCCAATCGGGTGGCAGCAGCTCATCGCGCAAAAGCACGCGGACACGGTCGAGAGGTTCAGCTGTTGTTCAGAATGGGGAAGAGACGTGATCTAACTGACCTGGACAGTGGAATGATTGTTGGTGTCAGATGGGGGTGGTTTGAGTATCTCAGACACTGCTGATCTCCTGGGATTTGCATGCACAACAGGGGCCCCCAAACTGGGGTCCACAGACCCCTCGGTTAATGGTAGGGGTCCTTGACATAAAAAAAAAAGTAGAGCTTACAGAGAATGGTGCAAAAAACAAGAAAGACATCCAGCGAGTGGCAGTTCTGAGGGTGAAAACGCCTCGTTAACGAGGGAGGTCAGTGGAGAACGGCCAGACTGGGTCAAGGTGACAGTGACCCAAATATCCACACGTTACAACAGTGGCGTGCAGAAGAGCATCTCTGAACGCACAATACGTCAAACCTTGAAGTGGACGGGCTACAGCAGAAGATCACAGACGTTCACTCAGTGGCCACTTAATTCGTTACAGAAAGTGCCTAACAGATAGGCACTTTATTGATCCCGAAGGGGATTGCTGTGTCACAGGACCATTGCAAGTGCGCAGACATACAAATGTTAGAAAAGAAGTGAGAAGGTATAAAAAATAAGTTACCTCAAGCAGTCTAGCAGGAGGAAGGGCATCACCTCCCCGGCTATAGGTTGACTCATTATTGAGCCTAATAGCCGAGGGCAAGAATGGCCTCATTTCGCGCTCTTTGGAGCTCTCAGTCTGTTACTGAAGGTGCTCCTCTGGTCAGCCAGGGTAGCGTGCAGAGGGGGAGGAACACGGTCCAGAATTGCCAGGATTTTCCGTCGGGCCCTTTGTTCAAGCACAGCTGCCGGTTCTGAGTGGGTGTGTTGCGTACTGACTGGAGGAAAGCACGTGGGGGAGGAGGGGGAAGATGTCAAGAGGTTCGCAGACTGGGAAGTGCCGAGCGACGCGCTGCCTATTCTGCGCCGTACGCCGGCAAATAACAACCAACACACGCAAGAGTGCGCTGGGGAGGGGGGCAGCCCGTGAGCATCGTCACGCACCGCAGGACTTTCAGTCAGATCCTTTGCTCCGAAGGTGGTAAAGTGTCTGCTGAGTGTATGAGGGGCTTGAGGGCACCTGAATGAGACGCCAGCAGCAGAAGAATAACGAAAGTGTGCCTTCATAGGTGTGCGGAGGGCTACAGGCTGCGTTGTCACGGGGTAAAGTGGCCCCTCCCCGATCACAGCCCTTCTGCCCGAATCAGATCAGAGCCGGCCAGTGACGCCTTTACAGACAAGTCGCTCCCTTCCGTTCTCGTTCTCTCCCACTTGGGGGTGAAGAACACAGAGAGGGGAAGAACGTGGAGAAGGCAGGAAATAATATTTCTCCCATATTTATCAGGATATTTTTGAGATCTGGAGTGCTGCATACACAGGACCCTCAGCGTCTCTCCCGTCTGTCCAACAAACTCACTGACCCCCTACCGTCGGATTAGGACAAGGACCGTAAGGATGGGAAATGGCTTCCTCCCCCCAGGCCGTGAGGCGACTGAACTCCCTGCCACCAGCCAGGTCTCATCACGCACGGAGTGCCAGCCGCGTAACACCGTTCACTTTTTAACTTGTGTTGCAACTGCACCTTTTTTCTTGCTAATATATTTGTGGTAATATTACATGAGAGTCCTTGGAGAAGACTCTCGTGTTGGGTAAAACAGAAGGAGGGGATGACAGAGGCTACGATGGATAGATAATGTCACTCAGGCAATGCAGGTGACCTTGGGGGATCAGAGAGACTTGGTGCGGAGAGGTCCCCAAGGTCACAAAGAGTCCGACTCGACTCAACGGCTGAATAACAAATATGTGTTGTGCATGTGAGTTATATGTACTGTGTTGGTCCGGAGGGACGCTGTTTCATTTGGCGGTATACGCGCGTACCGTTGAGCGACAGTAGACTTGCGACTGAATTTGAGCTCAATCCGGGAAATTAGTTCCCGGAATCTCATTCACAGCTGCCAGCGCCCTTGTCCCAGGATAAAAGCCTAGCCTAAACTGCTGTCTTATTGTGTGAGAGATGGACGTACTGCTCTAATGTCTCTGCTGACCTTGGCAAGTGCAAATCCTGCCGTTCTCGGGACCGCAAGCCCCTAGACACAGCAGTGACTGAACAATCAGTTCTCCACAGATAAACACCGTGGAGGATTCCATCATGTTTAAAAATATATATATTTGCCCCAGGGCTTCCAGCTTCCTCCCGAAAGGGCAGGTAGGGCTGCCTCTGATGGAGACTTTGGAGGTGCCGGACGAAGGGAGATGTGCGTCACCCAGAGTAGGGTAGGCCGAAGAAAAGAGGAGTTGCAGGCAGGGGGGGAGAAAGCAGCAGAGAAGGAGAGAAGCCACAGACGCGCTTGGAATACTGATGTGCTGGAAAAACACTGCAGAGCCTGGAGAAGATTGCAGAAGCCGGAATAATCACTTCTAAAGTGACGCACGAGCAGGACCCTTGTTGGGACTGAAGGGGAAGAATGCGCACAAAGACACACACACACACAAACTCACACACACACACACACACACACACACACACACACACACACACACACACACACACACACACACACACACACACACACACACACACACACACACACACACACACACCACCCCCTTCCCCTTTCAATTGTGCTACGGAGCACATTGCCGTCAAGTTCGCAGTGTTGACAAAGTCTTTATTCCCAGGGTGCTCGAGGGGTTGGGCGCTGCTTCGCCGGAGCTGCATGGATACAACGCCAGCCCTCCGTCGGTGATCATGGTGCACTGTAGAAAGAGTTCACCAGGGAACTTACACAACCGGCCTTCCTCGGAATCTCACCTGCCCCTCCTCGCCTCTCCGGTGCCCGCGCACCCCCTGCACCCGAGCCCCTCCTGTCGTGGGGAAGCAGAGCAAGGGAACAGGCTCTTCCGGCCTACGGAGAAGGCTCCGACCATCAACCGCCCATTTACATTTTAGTCCTGCTTTCCCCACAGTCCCACCAGCTGCTCCTAGATTCTACCCCTCCCCTAAACCCTAAGGGCAATTCATACATACAGAACATCAACCATCTTCAAGAGGCAATGCCTCAAAAAATGATGGAATCCATCATGAAGAAACCCCTCCACCCTCTTCTCATTATCACCACCAGGTACAGGAAGACATTTTGGGAACAGCTTCTTCCTCTCTGCTATCAGGTCTCTAACAGTCCATGAATACTACCTCACTAATTTTCTATTAGTGTCTATTTTGTCTTTTTCTTACTGTAATTTGCAGTATATTTTGTGCATTGCACTGCAGTGCTGTTACAACACAAACTTCTTCACTTAACTCAGCACCTATGGAAACAGTCGATGAGCCGAGACCGCGGTCCTGACGAAAGGAGTCGGCCTGAAGCGCCGACTGTTTATTCTGGCTCTTACGGTCAAGTCCCCACCCAACAAAGGCAAGGATGCCATGCACCACCTTCAGCTTGCTCTGGGCAGACCTTGCCATCATCTCACAGCTGCCATTGGGGACGATATACAGAAACCCGAGGTACACACGGTTAGCTTACACACCTGACCCCGCCAGCCTCCAGGGTTTAGGAGAGACTCCAGAGTACGGATAGCTGGTGCGGCCCCTTTAACGAGTCTGGTCCGCTCCACTAACTGGCGGCCATTTTGGGGCACCAAGATTTGGGTACTTAAAAGAGCACCTGAACTCTGGTTTGGAGCTCAGTCGTCAACTCAGCCTCGGTTCAGTCTGCAAAAGCGTTTGGGGCTTCCATCTTGTTTGGCTTCTCGTCCAGGATCCAGCCAAGAACCCTGTTCTCACTTCAGTCTCGAAATCGTGTCTCGATTCAAGTCTCGGACACTCCACCTTCCCCGCCCGGGCCTCTCACACCGGCAGGTTCAGGAACACTGACTTGCCTTCAACCATTCAGTTCTTGAACCAACCTGCAGAACCTTATTCACCACCTCAGCACTGCAACGCTTGTTATGTGGCGGGATAGTTTCGAAAGGCACTGGCCGTTGATTGGCACGTTCAAAGGATGCACCGGTTTCTAGTTTCAGGCACCTCGGGGTATCAGAATAGCACCTGCAAGAGACTCATATGTGTTCCTTTGTCTGCAGGGGCTCCTCTCCACCCCAAAGATGCTAAAGACCATCAGGAAAGTGTGCTGCAGATACAGGAGGGCCCACCCGCTAAGTTTCCATTTGTCGAATGCTTAGTTTTCTAGTTCTGTAACCTGGTGAGACTTTAATAAAGTACCTGTTGAAATCGAAGTGTTACTGAGTGGTCAGTGTCAGTTTTTGTAACTCTGAGTGGCTTAGGCGAGGCCTTGTTTGACTCATATGGTGGGCACGAGAGAACTGGAAGCAGATTGAGCGCAAGAAAGGCAGATACCAGGAGCTGGTTGAGCGGTGCCAGAGGGCATGATGCCAGCCGTGGAGGTGTGGGATGGAGCATCTGCTGGCTGCTCACTCTGCTGGTCAAAGGAAAGAGCCACAGGATCTGCTTGGACGGCTGCGGATCAAGAGATGTGGCCCGCGGACCAATGAAGAAGAAGAAGGAAACCCTCAACTCCGAGAGGAGTCATCGGGACGCCGTTGTGACGGCGTTTTTCTAGCAGGCTTTCTTGTTTTTACGAGGCCGAGTTGCCAGCTTGACGCTCAACCCAGCAAGGATGGAAAGCGTGCAAGGGAGCCGGCCGGATTCGAACTCGAGACCATTGGCTCCAAAGTCCGGCGCTGATGCCACTACGCCACCAGCCGGCTTCATGGAGCAGTGCTGCTGGGATAGAAGCCTGGGCCTGGTCAGCCCTGGCTGGACAAGAGTGTCTGATTTGAAAGACCCGGAAGACCCGATGACTCCAGGTTACATCACTGATGAAGAGTCCCAGCGCATCCCGAGATGTTTCTCAGGATCGCTGGTGAAGTGTTTCACTGTTTCTCTGTAAGTAAATGGTTAATGTGCCCTCTCGAAATTAATATCTTCTGCCTCACTCAATAAACCATGAACCCGCTTCCCCATAACAACACCATGACAACTTGGAAGTAAAACGGACTTTTTTTTAAATTGTGGTTGAGTTATTTCTTGGAAAAAAAAAGATTTATTTTGTTTTGTGAACGCTGCTGATCTGCTGCTACCAAATCCTGCAGTTGCTGCAGAATTTCAGGTGGTAATGAAAGGCCGCGCAGGAGTGGGATCTATCAGCTGGTTGAGTGGTGCCACGGCAACAACCTTGAACTCAACGTCAGGAAGACGAAAGCACTGATTGTGGACTTCAGAGAGAGTAGGACAAAGTCCTATTGAGGGATCAGAATTGGACAGAGTGAGCAATTTCAATATCCCGGGTGTCAATATCTCTGAGAGTCTAACATATCCATGCAGCTACAAAGAAGTCACGTCAGTGGCTATATTTCATTAGGAGCCTGAGGAGATCCGGTATGTCACCAAAAACACTCTCGAATTTCTACAGATGTACCATGGAGAGAATTCTAACTGGCTGCATCACCGTCTGGTGTGGGGGTGGGGGGGGGCTACTGTACAGGATCGAAGTAAGCTACAGGGAGTTGTAAACACAGACAGCTCCATCATGGGCACCAGCCTCTGTAGTATCCAGGACACCTTCAAGGAGCGATGCCCATCATGGGTACTAAACCTTCATAGTATCCAGGACATCAAACAGGAGGCATCCATCATTAAGGACCCCCATCACCCAGGACATTCTCTCTTCTCATTGCTACCATCAGGGAGGAGGTACAGGAGCCTGAAGACACACACTCAATGATTCAGGAACAGCTTCTTCCCCTCTGCCATCAGGGAGGAGGTACAGGAGCCTGAAGACACACACTCAATGATTCAGGAACAGTTTCTTCCCCTCTGCCATCAGGGAGGAGGTACAGGAGCCCGAAAGCACAAACTCAGCGATTCAGGAACAGCTTCTTCCCCTCTGCCATCAGGGAGGAGGTACAGGAGCCTGAAGACACACACACAACGATTCAGGAACAGCTTCTTCCCCTCTGCCATCAGGGAGGAGGTACAGGAGCCTGAAGACACACACTCAACGATTCAGGAACAGCTTCTTCCCCTCTGCCATCAGGGAGGAGGTACAGGAGCCTGAAGACACACACTCAGCGATTCAGGAACAGCTTCTTCCCCTCTGCCGTCAGGGAGGAGGTACAGGAGCCTGAAGACACACACTCAACGATTCAGGAACAGCTTCTTCCCCTCTGCCGTCAGGGAGGAGGTACAGGAGCCTGAAGACACACACTCAGCGATTCAGGAACAGCTTCTTCCCCTCTGCCGTCAGGGAGGAGGTACAGGAGCCTGAAGACACACACTCAGCGATTCAGGAACAGCTTCTTCCCCTCTGCCATCAGGGAGGAGGTACAGGAGCCTGAAGACACACACTCAACGATTCAGGAACAGCTTCTTCCCCTCTGCCATCAGGGAGGAGGTACAGGAGCCTGAAGAGACACACTCAATGATTCAGGAACAGTTTCTTCCCCTCTGCCATCAGGGAGGAGGTACAGGAGCCTGAAGACACACACACAACGATTCAGGAACAGCTTCTTCCCCTCTGCCATCCAATTTCTGAATGGGCATTGAACCCATGAACATTACCTCACTACTTTTTTTATTTCTATTTAATTTAACTAACTAATTTACGCACACACACACGCTTACTGTGAAGCAGCTGGAACTGCGGCTAGCGATCGTCACCTGGTGGAGGGGCGCCCTCACCTCAGCCCTGTGAAACCTGGGAAGTCGGAGGACAACTTTGACCCCAGGAAGGGCCCACAGACAGAGACGCCGTGGAGGAGTCCTCACCTCATACTCCACAGAAGCGGACACTTTTGGTCATAACTGGTCCAAGTTGCCCAACCTATTTGTTTGCTTTTCGCATTATAAGACCATAGAAGCAGAACTCGGTCATTTGACCCATTGAGTCTGCCCCGACATTTCCTCATGGCTGATCCATTTTTCCTGTCAGTCCCCAATCTCCTCCGTTCTCCCCTTATCCTTCAGGCCCTGACCAATCAAGAATCTATCAACCTCTGCCTTAAATAGACATAAAGACTTCCACTTGAACTCCACAGATTCACTGCTCTCTGGCTAAAGAAATTCCTCCTCATCTCCGTTCTAAATGGACGTCTCTCCACTGTGAGGCTGTGTCCCCAGTCTTAAGACTCCCCCACTACATCCACATCATCGAGGTCCTTCAGCGTTTGATGGGTTTCAATGAGATCCCACCCACCTCAATTCGAGTGAATTCAGCCCCAGTGCCTCAGAACTCCTCATATGATTAAGCTTTTCAATCCTGGAGTGATTTTTGTGAACCTCATTTGAACCCTCTCCAACGTCAGCACATCCTTTCATAAGAACATAAGAAATAGGAGCAGGAGTAGGCCATCCGGCCCATCGAGCCTGCCCCGCCATTCAATAAAATCATGGCTGATCTGTCTGTAAACTCAACCTTTTCCCCATAACCCTTAATTCCCCGACTGTGTAAAAATCTATCTAACTGCTTCTTAAATATATTTAGTGAGGAAGCCTCAACTGCTTCCCCTTGCAGAGAATTCCACAGATTCACCACTCACTGAGAAAAACGTTTCTCCTCATCTCCGTCCTAAATCTTGAGGCAATGTCTCCTTTCTCAGATAATGGCCCAAACCCGCTCACAATACTCCATGTGAGGCCTCTCCAGTGCTTTATGAAGGCTCGGAGCACTGGAGCCATCGAGGTATACGGGGTCCCCTGATCAGACTGGAAAGGGAAGGGGGCAGAAGCCGGAACAAGAGGGTGGGGGGGGGGGGTGCGAGCTGCCGGTACATTCTCCCCGTGACCGCGTGGGTCTTCTCCAGGTGCTCCGGTTTCCTCCCGCGGCCCAGAGCTTGGTTGTTGCAACCTGCCCCACAGTTAGGCTCGGATTAAGTCAGGGGATTGCTGGGCAGCGCAACTCAAGGGGCCAGAAGGGCTTACCCTGCGCTCTATCTCAATAAATTCCACATCCCTTGCGTATCTGTGGTTCTTTCTTTGCCGTCTGGTTTGGACTCGACGGGCTGAATGGCCTCTCTCCACGGTGGGGCGGGTGGGAGATTCGGCTGCCTCCCGACAGCTGCCCGCCTGTCGGCTAACACAGCCGGGAAATGGCCCCTCGTCACTCCGATGCCCATGGGGTCTTGCTGTGCGTAAGTCGGCCGCTTCCGCACTCCCCCCCACCCCATCCCCAGCCAATCACAGTTCCAAACACTCTCCCCCCTTCGCGCAGTGATCTGGGGTGGAGTGGGAAGGACGGGGAAGACGGTCGAGCGACGCGTGCCCTGCGAGCACTTTCAGCCTGCAACGTGTGCAGTCTGCCCGAGGCCCGAGCTCCGCAGCTCCCTGTGAGGTGCATTTAATTCCAGTCAGGGGTTGTCCCCCCCGTGCGCGGAGATTTATAGGATTTAGCTCCGCGACTGCCTTTCCTCTGCGGGAGGACTCCCCACAGTGGGCTTCACAGGAGGGGGGCCTGCCTGTCTCCGGGCTTGCACAGGGGACGGCCCGGAACCTGGGACGAGGGGACGCCTGCAGAAGGAGCAAGACAGGAGAGAGCGGGAGCAACGCGCTAGAAAATGCCGGAGGAACTCGAGAGGTCAGGCCCCATCCGTGGAAAGGAGCAAAGAGTCGACATCTCAGGCCTGCTGAGCTCCTCCAGCATTTTGGGTGCACGTGTTTCTCTGGATTTCCAGAATCTCTTGTGTTAATAATTCAGCAGCGTCATGTCAAAGGCAAAATCAGAGACCCCCGTGTGCACAGGGAGTTAAGCACAGGCAGAGACAGGTATAAAGATGAGAGAGAGAGCCAGAGTTTCACACGCACGCAGTACCGCGTACAGACGCAACGACATACTCCTCTGGCTCCGCAAGAGGCACAGAAAGATCAGAGACAGGCTCAATAAGGCACATAGAGGACACAAGTCGACTGCAGACCCGGGGAGATTGAAACGTAGGCATCAGGGGCTGGTGGAGCGCAGGGAGCTGGGGGGTGGGGAGAATCCTGGCACGCAGTCATGTCAAATGGAGAGTCAGAGCAGAGTGCCATCCCCCGCCATCTCTCCCTCTGCCCGTGGTAGAGTCCGACTTGCTTATTACTGAAGGAAGCTGATCCAAATAAATTTCCTGCTCTGCCCCACCCCTCCATTACAAATAAAGATCACAGCTGGATTCGGAGGAGGAGGGGGGACCACAGGACCTTGGGGGGTGCGAGCGAGCTGTGGGGGGCTGCTGGGGATGTGGCGGGGTACTTGGCACCCGAGGTGCTCAGTAATGCACTGGCATTGTACCACTCTGACAGGGAAGTGACCCCCAAATGGACACACACACAGCCCCCCTCCGCAATCAGCATCTCGCCAGCATTTCACACACTGCAGTGCCTCATCCGCCAATCACAGGCAACACGGCCACGGAGCAGCTCATCTGCAGAGACAGAATCAAATACACACGCACACACACACACAAACACACACACACACACACTCTCGCACACACACACACACACAAACACACACACACTCGCACACACAGATACACACACACACACACACAAACACACACACACACACATGAACACACGCACACACACTAAACACACATACTAAACACACAAACACATGCACACACACTAAACACGCACACTAAACACACACATTAAACACACACACTCACACACACACACATACACGCACACACACTAAACACACACACCACACACACAGAGATATGCACACGCACACACACACGTACATAGATACGCATGCACGTGCGCACAGATATACTCACACTCAAATTCAGAGGCACACACATATGTTTACATGCGCCAACGATCAGACCATGCACAAAACCCACTCGTGCAAGGGTGAGAAGAGGGATGGACGGAGAGCGGGAATGGGAAGGGGAAGGTGGAAGCAGGAAGAAGGAAAAGAGGGAAGGGGAAGAGGGGGAAGGGGAAGGGGAGGGGAAAAGGGGTAAAGGGGGAAGGGTGAAGGGGAACAGGGTGAAGGAGAAAGGGGAAGGGGATGGAGAAAGGGGAAGGGGATGGAGAAAGGGGAAAGGGGAAGGGTGAAGGGGAACAGGGTGAAGGTGATGGGGATGGGGGAAGGGGAGGGGTGAGGGGCAAGGGGTGAAGGGGAAGGGGAAATGGGGAATAGGGAAAGTGGGGAAAGTGGTGAGGGAGAAGTGGAACGGGAAGGGGAGGGTAAAGAGTGGGGAAGAGAAGGGCTGAGGGGGAAGGGAGATAGGGAGACAGGGAGAAGACAGAGGGGGAAGAGAGGGTGAAGAAAAAGGGGGAAGAACTCAGTAGAATAAGACACGCCCTTTCATCCCACTCACTCACTCACACCACACACAAGCAGCACTGTAGGGTAATGAACGTATAGCACAGAAACAGGCCTTCAGCCCATCTGCGAATGCCAACCAGCATTACTACCACTCCAGGGAGAACACACCCAGACTGTCCAGTCTTTACTTGACATTAACGGGACTGTCATTGAGAGGGTGAGTAGTATCAAGCTCCTTGGTACACACATCACTGAGGATCTCACGTACCACCTGTGTGGTGAAAAAAGCACGGCAGCGCCTCTTTCATCTCAGACAGCCGAGAAAGTTTAGCATGAGACCCCAAATCCTCAGGACTTTCGACAGGGGCACGGCCGAGAGCATCCTGTCTGGCTGCATCACTGCCTGGTACGGGAACTCTACCTCCCTCAACCACAGGACTCTGCAGAGAGTGGTGCGGACAGCCCAGCGCATCTGTAGGTGTGAACTTCCCGCTATTCAGGACATTTACAGCAGCCGGTGCGTAAAACGGGCCCAGAGGATCATCAGGGTCTCCAACCACCCCAACCACAAACTGTTTCAGCTGCTTCCATCTGACAAACATTACTACAGCATTAAGGCCAGGAGCGACAGGCTACAGGGCAGATTCTTCTGCCAGGCCGTCAGATTCATCAATACACATCGACTGTGTACCTGACTGTCCATACCTGTACACAAACAATTTTTGTGTTCGGGCAATATCCTCCCACATTCCCCTTTCTTATTGTTTGTACACTGCGACAGAGATGCAACGTAACATTTTTAAAAAATTTTAAATAAATAAATAAAACTCAACCTCTCCAATCCACATAATGCCCTTGTGAATCTTTCTAAACATAGTCAGATCATCCCTATAGTTTGGGGACCAGACCACACACAATAAATGTGGCCCAAGCAACCTTTTGCACCATTCACGTCCCAGTTCTGCACCCCAATTTCTCAGCCAAACAGGCCGAGGGCCTTCCTCGCCACCCAGGCTACCTGTGCTGCCACGTTCAGAGATCCAGATCCTTCAGACCTCAGGTCTGTCTGCTCAACGACACTCCCTGGAGGTCTGCCATTTCCTGTGCGCGTCCTGACCTCCCCCCCACCCCCCCCAGACCCGGGGTGCGGCAAAGCTCTTATAACTCCAGAAACCCGGGTTCGTTTCTGCCACTGTCCGTAGGGAGTTCGTGCGTTCTCCTCGTGATCAGTTTCCCTCCACGTTCTGAACACTTACGGATTAATAAGATTGATTGGACACGGGAGGCAGGGTTTAAGGGTCGGCACGTCATTGTGGGCTGAAGGGCCTGTACTGAGCTGTACTGTTCTATGTACAGCTCAGGGGACACACACTCGGTGGTCTGAGAGAGCCTGTCATCATGCTCTCATCTCTTAAAAATAAATTCCCAAAATGTACCGCCTGGCACTTGGCTGAGTTACACTCCAACTTCCATTCCTTCCAGCAACACACACAGAATGCCGGTGGAACGCAGCAGGCCAGGCAGCCCATTTCCTCGTGTTTTCCATTCCTTCCATCCCGTATCTTACGGGATCCGTAACCTATTGGAAGCTGAGGCCGCCTAATGCTACTCTGCTACCAATTTTGGTGTCTCCAGTACTTTCATCTGTAGCGTGAACAACAGTGGACCCAGCACTGCTCTCCATGGCATGCTGCAGCTCACCAATCTTCATTCTGAAATACTACTGTCCTCTGCTTCCTACCACCATTAAGTTAAATTACTACTCAGTTTGTTAACATGGCGAATCTCGCAAACTAACCTTCACTTTCCACGTCCCATACCCATTCTGATATGCCTATCCATGGCCTCCTCTACTGTCAAGATGAAGCCACACTCAGGTTGGAGGAACAACACCTTATATACCGGCTGGGTAGCCTCCAACCTGATGGCATGAACATTGACTTCTCTAACTTCTGTTAATGCCCCTCCTCCCATTCTTACCCCATCCCTGACATAATAGTTATTTGCCTGTTCTCCATCTCCCTCTGGTGCTCCCCCCTCCCCCTTTCTTTCTCCCGAGGCCTCCAGTCCCATGATCCTTTCCCTTCTCCAGCTCTGTATCACTTTCGCCAATCACCTTTCCAGCTCTTAGCTTCATCCCACCCCCTCCGGTCTTCTCCTATCATTTCACATTTCCCCCTTCCCCCCACTACTTTCAAATCTCTTACTATCTTTCCTTTCGGTTAGTCCTGACGAAGGGTCTCGGCCCGAAACATTGACAGTGCTTCTCCCTATAGATGCTGCCTGGCCTGCTGTGTTCCACCAGCATTTTGAATTTCCAGCATCTGCAGATTTCCTCCTGTTTTCACTTTCACCTGCATCCTTCCTCACGTGGACCTACCTGACCTGTCCCGGGCCTGTAGGTGACCCACACTCCCTCCGTGACGGCTTGTCATCACCTCAAGCGGAACAAAAGCTCCCCCCCACCCCCACCACCCCACTGGTTCTTATCAAAGTACGCCTGCCGTATACAACTCTGAGACTCATCTTCTCCAGACAGCCAGGCTAAACAAAGAAAAGCATGGACAGCATTCAAAGAAAGACATCAACCTCCCCCCCGCCGCCACATACATAAACAAGAAACAAACCACACAAGCGGCAACAAGAGTATCAGACACCCACCCGCGCAAAAAAACAACTAACAAGTCGCACAAAGTGCAACAAGAACAGCAAATTCCCGCTCGCTCAAAAAACCTTGAACAAATCGTACAAGCGGCCACAAGGAGGGATGACAGAACATGAAGAGGTAGAACTGAAAAGAGTCCAGTTTGAACTACTGTCCACAGTCCGATCCGTGAATTACAGAACCGCGGTAACAGCGCAGGGGACGGAGACCATTCAGAATCACAGGGAGCAGAGAGCAAGAGTTACGGTGGGAGGGGAGAGACTCGGTGATAACCTTGAGGCTGACGGAGGAGACAAAGGGGTGCGGGCGTGGCCGACGATGCCTGCGGCCAGTGAACCAAGCACAAAAAAACAGTGGCCACCCCACCAATTTTGACCGGGTCAGAGGTGCCCGGGAGCAGGTGCGGCCACTCATTTACACATGAACACAACCTCATTGACATGCAAAACTCCTGACTACGCGCAAGGCCCCGTGACATCTTGTGCGGAACACGTCCTCTCCCCCCACCCCCCCCCAGTCAGTTCTTTGAACCCTCTTTGGTGGAGGAGACAGAGATACTGGGGGGGAGGTGGTGTCGGAGACGCGCCATCTGTCTGCATTAACACAGGATCAATCTAGTCACGCTTGAGGGCCAAGCAAAGCCACGTTTACATCCCCACACTCAGATTAAACAGCCTGTTCTTTAACCAGAAGCCTTGCAGAGGATGGGACTGGAGCAGACATCCTAGAGGACCCTCCCAAGGAAACGGGTGTGACCGAGCTGGCCCTGACGAGACCACAGGACAGGAGGGGGATGACCATTGGCCACTGCTGGGGGACTGAGGAGGTTGACCATTGGCTCTGCTGGGGGACAGGAGGGGGTTGACCATTGGCTCTGTTGGGGGACAGGAAGGGGATGACCATTGACTCTGCTGGGGGACAGGAGGGGGTTGACCATTGGCTCTGCTGGGGGACAGGAGGGGGTTGACCATTGGCTCTGTTGGGGGACAGGAAGGGGATGACCATTGACTCTGCTGGGGGACAGGAGGGGGATGACCATTGACTCTGCTGGGGGACAGGAGGGGGTTGACCATTGGCTCTGCTGGGGGACAGGAGGGGGTTGACCATTGGCTCTGTTGGGGGACAGGAGGGGGGTGACCATTGACTCTGCTGGGGGACAGGAGGGGGATGACCATTGACTCTGCTGGGGGACAGGAGGGGGTTGACCATTGGCTCTGCTGGGGGACAGGAGGGGGTTGACCATTGGCTCTGTTGGGGGACAGGAGGGGGGTGACCATTGGCCACTGCTGGGAGACAGGAGGGGGGTGACCATTGGCCACTGCTGGGGGACAGGAGGGGGGTGACCATTGGCCGCGGATGAAGGACAGGAGGGGGATGACCATTGGCCACTGCTGGGGGACAGGAGGGGGGATGACCATTGACCGCGGATGAAGGACAAGCCCCAATGTCACAAGACAACAGGAAGTGAAAGGTCACCCTGCTCCCACTCTGCAGGAATATCATATGGTGTGTGCTGACAAACCAAACACAGGGGTGGAGGAACAACAGTCTCCCATGCCGAGCCAGGAATACGAGTTTATTCAGTGGAATTTCAGTGGCCTGACTGAATGACACTGCCAGACAAATCATTCTCAAGACACACACAAGAACCCCACGATGAGTGTGAAACAGAAGTTCACCTGAAACAATTGTTGAACGCAGAAAACCCATGATAGTCACAATTTACCTGACAAGATTAACCAGAAAACACCAGGCCTTAATGACTCTAGATAAGTCAATAATTAACAAGTTCAGGCACACTGGCCTGTAGGCCTAATGTCAATCTCGGTCTGACGTGGCTGATACAGCAAAGGTTCACAGAATCCATCTAAGACCAGAGGACACAGCCTCAGAACAGAGGGACGACCACTTAGAATGGAGATGGGGAGGAATTTCTTTAGCCAGAGGGTGGTGAATCTGTGGAATTCGTAGCCACAGACTGTGGAGGCCAAGTCATTTAAGGCAGAGGTTGATAGGTTCTTGATTGGTCAGGGCGTGAAGGGATACGGGGAGAAGACAGGAGACTGGGGCTGAGAGGGAAAATGGATCTGCCATGATGAAATGGCAGGACAGACTCGATGGGCCAAATGGCCCAATTCTGCTCCTATATTTTATGGTCTTATGCTCTAATTTTAAGTAACACACACACACACACACACACACACACACACACACACACACACACACACACACACACACACACACACACACACACACAAAATGCTGGAGGAAAAATCAGGCCAGGCAGCATCTAAGGAGACAGTCAATGTTTTGGACCAAGACTCTTCATCAGTCAGTCCTGATGAGGGGTCTTGGCCTGAAACATTGTCGGTGGAGAAACAGAGCAATTTCAGTTATTCCTCTTCACCCAGATACAGGCCAACCTGCTGAGTTCCTCTGGCAGACCGGTGCTCCAGATACCAGCATCCGCAGTTTCCGTTAATCTCACTCCCTTTTCCCAGTCTCCCCACATTCCCGTAATTCCACTCGAGGGGTAATTTCCAGTGGCCGGTTAACCCAGTAACCCGCAAGTCTTCAGAATGTGGGAGAAACCCAGAGCACCCAGGGAGGGAAAATAAGCTGTCGGAGGGAAAAGGTGCAAACTCCAGACCGACAGCACAGGAATCATCGAGTCATGGACACAAACAGGCCCTTCGGCCCATCTAGTCCATGCTGTTCCTGCTCCCATCGACCTGCACCGGGACCACAGCCTTCCACGTACCTGTGCAAATGTTGAAATGGAGCTCTCATTCACCAGTTACACTGGCAGCTCGTTCCACACCCTCACAACTCTTTGAGCGAAGAGGTTTCCCCTCGCACTCCCCCTAAACCTTTCACCTTTCACCCTTAACCCATGACCTCTGGTTGTAGCCCCACCCAACCCCGGCGGAAAATGAAGCCTGCTTGCTTTTACCCGATCTATACCCCTCGTAATTTTGCATACCTCTATTAAATCTCCTCTCAAGGAAGAAAGCCCTAACGTATTCAGTCTTGCCAAATAACTCAGCTCTTCCAGATCTGCCAGAATCAAAGCCAGGTCTTTGCACTGTGAAGCAGCAGCTCGGAAACAGGTCACCCAGAACCTGTTGGTCCAGACCGAGCCTGCATTCTGTGGGAGAGGCAAACTCTTTCAAACATTCAAAATCCTCGCAGTGTAGACAATGCCTTCCTTAGCCGGGAGTCTGAATCCATGAAAGAGTCTCAGAATAAGGGATTTGTCATTCAGGACCAAGATGGCGGCAGCAACTAACGGCGACGTCCCGCAGTTCACGAAACTGTCCCGGCAGCAGTTCACGAAACTGTCCCGGCAACAGTTCACGAAATTGCTTTTTCAGTTTCAGTTTCTTCTTTTTAGTATACTTCTGCTACTAATTGTGCGATTGGCACCTGTAATTTGCATTTTAATAGTGTGCTTTTGTGCTGACTGCGCGATCTGGGAGAATTTTGTGCTGAATCTGAGAGAATTTACCGTGGCTGAGGGGGAGCGTGAGGCCTAACGGTGGAATGCGAACCTTCCATCGGCTCCATCATTCGCCAGCTAAAGCACCGAGCAGGGTTGAAATCAGCATGGACGAGAACAGTAGGCGAGCGTGTGTTCGATGCCGTCGGCCTGTGTTTGGCCACTCTAGAGTGCTGCCAGAGCTTCTGGCTGAGACCCTTCACCAGGACTTGATTGTCTTGATGCCCCTTATGTTCTGATGGAAGGTCTTGACCTAAAACTTCGACTGTCCATTCCTCACCACAGGAGTTCCCTGATCTGCTGAGTTTGTGAGTGCTATCCTGAATTTCTAGCCTCAACTGACTGTTCTGTGTCCATAAAAATCAGTCCATTCTGAGGTAGACCATTGAGTCTACTTCACCACTCCATCATGGCTGATTTATTTTCCCTCTCAACCCCATTCAGAACCGGGATTCTGATTCTGCCGCCTTCCCCCTATTACCTCTGACCTTTGCCGATCGAGAAGCTGCTAGCCTCCGCTTTAAACACGCCCAACGACTCGGCCTCGACGGCTATCTGTGGCATTGCATTTGTAGTGGTTAGCACAAGGCTGTAACAGCTGGGGGCTCTCTGGGAACTCAATTCCGGCACCGTTCCATAAGGAGCCTCCGTACATCCTCCGTGTGGAATGCGTGAGTTTCCTCCCACAGTCCAAGGAGGAACTGGGAAGGTTAATTGGTACACTGTCCCGTGATTGGGTTAGGCTTGATTGGATTTGTTGGGGATTGCTGAGGTGGTGAGGCCCAAAGGGCTGGAAGGGCCTACGAGATATATCACTAAATAAAGTGATGTAGTAAAATGATGTAGTAATAAAGCGATGTACATCTACTAAATAAAGTAGATGTACACACTAAATAAGTGTGTAGAGTTTTTTTCGGAAGGTGATGAGAATAAGAAGGCCCTATCATACGATCAGAGTAAATGGGCAATCGCTAGGCCGAGAGGCCTGATTCCATACTATGTGACCATATGATCCCATTACTCCTATCGTATGATCAGAGCAAATGGGCGATTGCTAGGCCGAGGGGCCTAATTCAGTACTCTATCCCACATGATCTCATTACTCATCGTGGGCTCAAATCCTGTCCCAGACACTCAAACACAAAATCTAGGCCAAAACTCCCAGTGCTGTTATGAGAGAGCTGGGGCTGGGGATAATTTATCACAGAAACTGGGACTGCATTTCCCTGGAATTTAGAAGGCCACTTACAGGGAAAAAAGAAACCTAGACATTGAGGATAAAGTGGATGGATTGAAACTATTTCTGCTGCCTGAGGAGCTGAAAAACCTGTGGGGCGGTGTGTGAGAATGAAAAGATGGAACCAAATATTCAGGAAAATTACAGTTATTTGTTTCTTAATGAAATAGAGTGGTGGAGATGGTGGTGAGGTGGAGATACAGAGGAGCTGTAAGGCACTCCTTCGCAGGTCACCCTTGGGCAAGGTGTAGACCCTGGTTAGCCCCAATCAGGGTCACGTGAAGCCATGGGAGCAGGTGGTGGATGGTCGTACGAGCAGCCGGTGCAGATCACAAGACCTGGTTTTGTGACCACTGACGCCAGGCAGACATTCTCTGAAGGGTATTGACAATGGCTGGGCTCACCCGTCTTGTAAAGACACTGCCCAGAAGAAGGCAATGGCAAACCACTTCTGTAGAAAAATTACCAAGAACAATCATGGTCATGGAAAGACCATGATCACCCATGTCATACAATACAGCGCATAATGATGATGTCATACAACATGGCACATAATGACGATGATGAGGTGGAGTGGATGTGGTGAGGATGCTTTCTATGGTGGGAGAGCCTAGGGCAAGAGGGCACAGCCTCAGAATAGAAGGGTGGCCCTTTGGAACAGAGAAGAGGAGGAATTTCTTTAGCCCTGTGGCTGGTGAATCTGTGGAATCCATTGCCACAGGCACCTGTGGAGGCCAAGTCATTGGGTGCATTTAAAGCCGAGATTGAAAGGTCCTTGATTAGTCAGGGCGTCAAAGGTTACAATGAGGTTGAGAGGGATACCAAATCAGCCATGATGGAGTGGTGGAGCAGACTCGATGGGCTGAATGGCCTAATTCTGCTCATTTGCCTTATGGTCTTACATATAGGGTTGCGGTGCATGGGGGGAGGGCTACTGCCCAGGACTGAAAGAACCTCTAGCGAGTCGTAAAATTAACCAGTTCCATCGTGGGTATAGACTCCATAGTATCCAAGACATTCTCAGTGAGCCAGTGCTTCAGAAAGGCGGCAGCCATCATTAAGGACCCCCATCACCCAGGACATGTCCTCCTCTCTCTGCTACCATCAGGGAGGAGGTACAGAAGCCTGAAGACACACACTCAGTGATTCAGGAACAGCTTCCTCCCCTCTGCCATCTGATTTCTGAATGGACATTAAACCCATGAACAATCCTTTTTTCCTCTCTTTTTGCACTGCTTATTTAAGTTAACTGTTTAATATACATTTATATGTATTTACTGTAATTGTGTTCTCTATATGATCAGGTACTTCGTTGTACTGCTGCCGCAAAGTTAACAAATTTCACAGCCTGTGCCGGCGATATTAAACCCTGATTCTCACTCTGAGTGTTCGAAGTCCCTGGACAATTGATAGTGGCCATTAATTGTTAAAATTAAATCTGAGATTGATGGATTTTCATTACCCAGAGCTACTCAGGGATATGGGAAACGAGCAAGTGTGAGCAGTCAGGTCATAAATGTACCTTGAACTCATCAAAAGGCAGAGAGAACCCACCATCTAGAACTACAGGATATAAAGAGAATGGAAACATTTTTATGTTGACGCATTCACAGTCCCCGTGCACGCTAGAGGCAATTTTCTTTATGTTGTGCCACATTGTCTGACGTGGGCAATCATGGTCTTTCCAGGCCCATGATGGTTCTTGACAAAATTTTCCACAGAAGTGGTTTGCCATTGCCTTCTTCTGGGCAGTGTCTTTACCAGACGGGCGACCCCAGCCATTGTCAATACTCTTCAGAGATTGTCTGCCTGGCGTCAGTGGTCGCATCACCAGGACTTGTGATCTGCACCGGCTGCTCGTACGACAGTCCACCACCTGCTCCCATGGTTTCACGTGACCCTGATCGGGGGGTGGGGGTTGAGCAGGCGTTACAGGGGGGACCTGCAGGCCAGTGGAGGGAAGGAGCATTACACCCCTCCTTTGGTACAGACCCAAGTCGTGCTCTGCAGAGGCGAAAACGAAGAAGTCAGGAGCGAAGTCGGGAGTCGGTGGATCGATTTGGGGGCATCGCGGTAGTACAGTACCGGCGACCCAGGTTCAATTCCCGCCACCGCCTGTAAGGAGTTTGTAAGTTCTCCCCGTGTCCTCCGGATGCTCTGGTCTCCTCCCACATGGGTGGCTGGGGTTTTGGTACTTCTGCGAATGGGGGGGGGGGGGGTCATGGTTATGTGTTGAGGGTCGTTGATTGTTATCGTGGCTGGTTTTTTTCGCTACAAGAAGTGGTGGATTTTGGGGTTTGCTTTCTTTAATTTTTCATGCCGGTTTGGGGGGGGGGGGGGGTTGAAATCTTTCTTTTTCGCCGACACCCAGGGTCTTTCTGTATTTCGTGGCTATCGGGAGAAGGCGAATACCAGAATTGTATTGCACGTGCATGCCTCAACAGGACAATGCACCTTCGAACCTCTCGGCGGGAAGGAGCAGCAACTGAATCTTCACAAGTTTCATATTTGCCCCCAGCTGGGGCTCATTCAACTGTGCCTGTGCCTCTCCGTACTCGCGTGCAGAGGAATAATCTTGAAGAGGGTGGGTGGATTGGGTACGCTCCGGTAGGCGGGACAGATGTGGAGACTGCAGACAGATGATTCGGGAGACACTGGGGAAGGATAGAGAACTGGGAATATGGGACAAAGGAGGACGGTGGGTGGTGGGAGTTGGGTAGACAATGAACAAGTCCAGTTCTTCTTAAAGCATGCAACCTTTCCACTTCAAGGCTGAAACTCCTGGACCATAATGAACCATACACCTAGTAGTCAGTGACCACAGCTTCTCCACACTCTTTATCACCTCAAGACAACAAAGCTGCCGCAGCAGGCTCTACCCGATCGGCCCTTGGCCTCAACAGATCATTTGCCACCTGAAGCAACGCCCCGGGAGGCGTGCGCACACCAGTGAGGGGCATTTACCTGGGTAGAAGTCTTTGGATTTGGAAAGCTTAATGGTGGCACCCGTCTCCTTCTGCAGCTGGACGATGGTCTGTCCGCCCTTCCCGATTATCGAGCCTGCAGCGTAACTGGGGATCAGAACCTTCAGGAAAAATTCGCCTTCTTCTGCAAAAAAAAAACAAACAGAGAGTCTCACTGTGGTGACGGGACTTACAAATTTCAACCTCACCCCGCAGGGCAGCCACTTCCTGCGGGTCCTTGCTGCGCACAGATCGTCAACCTCTTTTCCAATGTAAACCGGTTTCTTAAAAGCTGCAGCACGCACAAAATGCAGGAGGACCTCAGCAGGCCAGGCAGCATCTACCGAGGGGTAACAGATAGCCAACGCTTCTGGCTGAGACCCTCCACCAGGAATTGACTTAACTTGCCACTTGGCATAATTTACGCGTTATTATTATTTAATTATTTATGGTTTTATATTGCTATATCTCTACACTATTCTTGGTTGGTGCGACTAATGAAACCCAATTTCCCTCGGGATCAATAAAGTATGTTTGTCTGTCTGTCTGATTGTTTTGATGTCGCTTAAGTCCTGGTGAAAGGTCTCGACCCAAAACGTTGACAGTTAATTCATCCCCATGGATGTTCTCTGATCTGACAAGATCCTTCATCAGGATTGGAAAGGGAAGGGGCAGAAGCCAGAATGAGAAGGTGGGGGAAGAGGGAGGGGCAAAGGTTGGAAGGTGATGGGTCGATAGGAGGGGGAGGGGCGATAACGCAAGAAGCTGGAAGACATAAAGGGCGGAAGAAGGAATCCTCCCGGCCTGCTGAGTTCCCTCAACACGTCATTCTCCGCAACTTCCGCGATCTTCAAAGGGATCCCACTCCCACACACTCCCCTCTCCTCCTCTTCCCACAGCTGTCGCTTCCTCCACTATTCCTTGTCCACTCGTCCTTCCTGGCACTTATCCCTACAAGCGGTCAAATGGTGCACCTGCCCATTCACCTCCCACCTCGCCTCCCCGCCAAAGGTGGAGCTTCCATTTTCATTCCCATTCCGTTCTGACAAGTGGGTCCACGGCCTCCTCTTATGCCGAGATGAGGCCACCCTCAGGGTGGTGGAGCAACACCTCGTATCATGATGGGGTTGTCTCCAACCTGATCGCATGAACGTCGATTGCTCCTTTGGCGAAAAAAATGTCCCCTCTCCCTCTCCTTTTCTTCTGTTCCCCACTCTGGTCTCTGACCTCTTCTCACCTCCCCCTCCTCCTTCCCTTTCTCCTACGTTCCACTCTCCTCTCCTATCAGATTCCTTCCTCTCCAGCCGCTTGACCTTTCCCACCCGATAGGCTTCACCCATCACCTTCCAGCTAGCCTCCTTCCCTTTTCATTCTGGCACCTTCTCCCCTTCCTTTCCAGTCCTGAAGAAGGGTCTCGGCCCAAAATGTCCGCTAGCCACTCATTTCCATCGATGCTGAGTTCCTCCAGCACCTTGTGAGTGTCGCTCTGGACTTCCAGCATCGGCAGATTTTCTCCTGTTTGTAATTTGCTCCTCCAGGCAGTGCTCCAGATTCCAACTACTGCAGGCTCGTTTCTCTTGAGTACCCAGTTAATCCCACTCTCTTTCGACAGTTACCTTAAAATACCTGCTGAGTCCCTGACCATCAACTCTGTGCCTGCAACCTCAAGAAATCCCCGTACTTTCAATACTGATCTTTGACTTCAAATCCTTCCATTCACCCCTAAACCTCTTCACCCTCCTTTAATGCGGGTGGACAACACAAACAGCCAGTGAGCAGTTGACGGCCAGGTGAGAGACACAGCAGGTTGCAGAGATGTAAAGGCACGAGGCTGGGAGGTGGCATCAACTTGTTAGACCCAATAGCCTTCCCCTGTGATTAATTAAACTCAACCCAGCTAATCGTTTTTCCCAATTAAATCTCAGGTCCAAATGTTTTATACATTTACAGGGATGCCTCGAAAAGGCAGCATCCATCATTAAGAAAGCCCTCTTCTCATTGCTACCATCAGGAGGTACAGGAGCCTGAAGGCACACACTCAACGATTTCTGAATTGAACACTACCTCACCACTTAAAAAAAATAATTTATGGATTACTTAAGTCAACTATTTTACATATCTATTTATATTTTTTCCTATCATTACGCATTTTTACATGACATATGCCAGTGATATTAAACCTATCTCTGATTACGTGTGAGGCCCTTCCGGGGCCTCAATCAGCACTGGCCAGCAGGTTTAACCCTCGCCTAACCACGGGACAGTTTACAAAGACCAGTTAACCTCGGACCGTGGGAGGAAACCGGAGCACCCGAAGAAAACCCGCATGGTCACAGGTAGAAGACACAAAGGCAGCGGCGGGAATTGAACCCCGGTCGCCGGTACCGTAAACCGTCCTGCTAACCACTACACCACCGTCCATTCCGTTTTTAAAGATGCTTTTGTGAAGCAGGATTTCAAAATGAAGTTGATTTGAAAAACACAATTTATATCGTTCACTAACTTTGTTCACCCAGTTCCCTTAAGAAACTTCCCTTGCTTCCCTTGCTAAACTTGCTTCCAATATCCTTGAGGGGAAATACTGTGATTACAGTTAACTGACAGATTAACAAAAATGCACTTCATTATCTCAGTATTTGCTTGCCAAATCACCTTAGATCCTTTTCTAACCCCTGGAAATAATACCTCCTGATTATCTCCATGGAATGTCATTTTCCTTTCAAGACTCGCTCTGGTCCAAGTCTCGTAACCCTGGGACAAGTCCAACGAGTTTCCTCTTTCCAATACATTGACATCCTTCCTGCTCTGAAGGTTGGAAATGGACCCAATTCCCATGTTTTTCCACGTTCCTCCTTCCAGGAGGTGTGGCAAAGACAGCGTGCGTCGCCTATCCCTGAGACGGGAGTGGCTTGCTGTGCAAGTCAGACTCCGGAGTGACAAGTTGGCCAGATTCTCTGATCCAGGTAGGACTTCAGAACGATCTGATTGCTTCATGGTTAAATAGACAGAGCTCAGCAAGCCAGCCAGCTTCTATTAAGGCAAATAAAGAATCAATGTCAACAGAAAACTACAGCGAGAGGAGGAGCTCAGGAGGGTAAATGGAGCCTAATGGCAACTCCTTTGCTTACATCTTCAGCTCCATTTCCATCTTTAATATATCTGCTTTCCCCTTTCAGGGTTCTTTTGAAGACCCTGACCTGGAGTTACTCGCTGCCTTCAGTTCCTTGCGGGAATGGGGCCCGCTCCTGGGGTCTTACAACCGGCCGTTACCCAGCACGCTAAGGGCATGGCCTAAGGGCTCAGCACGCCTTTGGAGGGCCGAGATTTCGTTGCTCTGAAGACAGGCAGATCGAAGGTCGTTGTCCGGGCAGATCTGTGTGGCGTGGGAGCCGGAAGATCTTTCGCTGTGTGCCTGAAGATCTTTCGCTGTGTGCCTGAAGACCTGAGATCTTTCAGCAGAGAGCGCAATGGACTTTTAACATCGTAAACCAGCGAGTTGTTTGTTATGTTACGGAGACATTTCTTTCTCTCTATTAGGGAGAGAGAGAGCCTGCGGTATGTCGAATACTGGGTGAAACATGTAGACTTTGGGGTACGGCAAGTCTGTGTCTTTGCTGTTTGCTCACGTTTGAGTGCTCGCTGGCGGGTGCCGATGCTTTTCTTTGCTGGCGGGGGGTGGGTAGATTGTTGCTTGCTGCCGCTTGCACGCGGGAGGGAGGGGAGCTGGGGGGGGGCACTTTGGGGTTCTAACATTTAACTGTCATTCATTCGTGGATTTTGCACAGAGAAAGCATCTCAGGATGTGTATTGCAAATGTTTCTCTGACATTAAATGTACCTTCGAAACTGGGCCTTCGGCCCATCTAGAGCACACTGAACCATTCAGTGCAGTCAAAGTGCCGCAGGAAATCAGTGGGCCAGGCAACATCTAGTTGACGCTTTGGGCAGAAACCCTTCATCAGGACTGGAAAAAGAGATGAGAAGTCAGAATAAGAAGATGTGGGGAGGGGAGGAAGAAGTGTAAGGTGGCAGGTGATAGGTGAAACCGGGAGGGAGAGGGGTGAAGTAAAGAGCTGGGAGGTTGATTGGCGAAAGAGATAAAGGGCTGGAGAAGGGGGAGTCTGATCGGAGAGGACTAAAGGCCATGGAAGAAAGGGAAGTAGAAGGGGCACAAGAGGGAGGTGTTGGGCAGGCAAGGAGATAAGGTGAGAGAGGGAAATCGGAACGGGGAATGGTGAAGAAGAGGGGAGGGGCAATTACCAAAAGTTCAAGAAATTGATGTTCATACCATCAGGCTGGAGGCTACCCAGACACAATATAAAGTGTCGCTCCTCCAACCTGAGTGTGGCCTCATTGCGGCAGTCGAGGAGGCCGTGGACTGGGATGTCGGGATGGGAACGGGAAGCAGAGTTGAAATGGCTGTGGTGAGCTCCCACTTTTTCTGGCAGATGGTGTGTAGGTGCTGGGCGAAGCAGTCTCCCAACTTACCGATATACAGGAGGCCACACTGGGAGCACTGTATAAAGTAAATGACCCCAGCAGGCTCACAGGTGAAGTGTCGCCTCAGCTGGAAGAACCGCTAAATATGTTTTTTAAAGCTCTAGTTCCAATTTACATTCTACATTCAATGGAGAGAATCGAGCTCATGTTTCACGGTCATTCATCTAGGCCTTTTGTAACTGATGCAACATCAATAACTCTCGGAGGCGGGAGGCAAACGATAGGCTTTTATTAGCTGCAAGAGCCCACCACACAACATCCTGGAGACTGAGGGGGGAGCAGTGCCTCCAACCGCCTTTATACCGGGGTCTGTGGGAGGAGCCACAGGAGCAGTCAGCAGAGGGGCGTGTCCAGACAGGTATATGTAGTTCACCACGGTAACTTAACCACTATTCCACCCAATATAGGTCAGGAACCTTTTCCCCTCTTCCTCAGTCAGGAGGTATCTCAATATTTCCACATCTTCCTGAGGTATCGCAAGAGACTGCTCACCCAGGCGGACCTCCGTAGGGCTCAGTAGGCCTGTGTAATCAAGACAGTACATGTAGGCCGAGGCAGCCTTCTAATAACAAACCATGAACTTAAATCCCAACGATGCGAGTTTAATGAAAACCGTCGTCAGGAAGCATCTGTGGAGGATAAGTGGTCAGTCGATGTTTCGGGTTCCGACGAAGTGGGTCAACAACACCCACAAAGAGGCCGAGAAAGATCAGCCAGTCGGGCGGGATCTGTGGAGGGGAGAGAACAGTTGATGCCTTGCCCCGAGTTCCTTCTCAGTCCTGCTCCAGATTTCCGGCATCTGCGGGATCTCGTGTCTACAAAACGTCGATCGTTACTTCCTGTCAGCAGATGCTGCCCGACCCGTTGAGTTCCTCCAGCAGATTGTTTGTTGCTCATGGTTCCAGTACCCGGAGTCTCTTGAATCTTCAGCCAACAAATGCTAGATAACTTTAACAAAATGTACCTATTTTGCAGCCGAGACCACCACGAGGACCGTGCCGTTGGGGGTGGAGGCTTACGTGCCTCAGCGACCTGGAGGGCGATGTTGATTGGAGTCAGGGCTTTATAATTTTGTAGGGTCACCCATGTCAAACAGGTTGGAGGGTAGAGGGCAGGGTAAGAGTGGTCCACTGGTCCTCCAGGTTCGGGGGTTGCCCTGACTGGTCAGACAAAACTTTGACAGAAACAGCAGTAAAGAGCCCTTCGCATCTGAGTGCAACAGTATTCCCGAGTCCCTACCTGGGACTTGCACGATTGACAGCAGTGAAAACTGAGAGGAAGCTACTAATGTGATGAAGGAAGCCGGGGATGGAGGCCCCTCATTGCTGCCCTAAACACCAATGGCATAACGGGTAGGAAGTAAATTTCAGACGAGATAGACAGAATAGTGGAAAACTAACAGGCATATAGTCAGAAACAGGAAAAAAAAGCCATTCAGCCCACAAAATCGATGCTATCAGGCACCCATCTCTCTACTTCCTGTTTGTTTCTGTCCACCTTTACTCTCCCCAGGTTCTGTCACTTACCTACGCACCAGGGGCAACTTGGTGCCCTCTTTGGAATCTTGGAAGAAACTGGAGCTTCTAAGAGAAGCTCTTGCAGTTACAGAGTGAGCATGCAAACTCCACACGGACTGCACCCCAGCTCAGGATCGAACCTGGATCGCCAGCGCTGCGAGACAGAAGTTTTACCTCCTCTGCCACGGTTCCCATTAGTAATTACAGTGGATTCCGGCTCATTGGGCCCTCAGTTAGTTAGTGCACCCACTAATTTGGGCTAACTGTTAACGAACAGATACTAATTGGGGAAAATAGCCGGGATCCCCTTCGCTTATTTGGGACACTCTGCCGCTGAATCAGGACAGGGGACTGCTGTCGAGCAGATTCTAACTCGTCGCGTGCACTTGCATGGCTGTGAGACACTACACCGTGCGCAGAGCCAACTACTTTTAAATAGCATCACGCATCTGTGTTCAAAAAGCAGTGATTTTTGTCGCTGATTGCTGGTGGGAAATAAGCAGTAAGACAATTCAGGACCGTTCTGGTCGGTGCAGTTTCAAATACTCAGTTTTGGAGATGCCACAAACAGCCACTAGACATTGCGGAGTGAACAGTTTTTAAAATAGCTCTGCGCACAAAATGCTGGAGGAACTCAGTAGGCCAGGCAGCCTCAGTGGAAAAGATTAAGCATCAACTTCAAAACTCTAGTTAGGCCACACTTGGAGTACTGTGTCCAGTTCTGGTCACCTCAGTATAGGAAGGATGTGGAAGCAATGGAAAGGGTACAGAGGAGATTTACCAGGATGCTACCTGGTTTAGAGGGTATGGATTATGATCAGAGATTAAGGGAGCTAGGGCTTTACTCTTTGGAGAGAAGGAGGATGAGAGGGGACATGATAGAGGTGTACAAGATATTAAGAGGAATAGACAGAGTGGACAGCCAGTGCCTCTTCCCCAGGGCACCACTGCTTCAAGAGGACATGGCTTTAAGGTAAGGGGAGGGAAGTTCAAGGGGGATATTAGAGGAAGGTTTTTCACTCAGAGAGTGGTTGGTGCATGGAATGCACTGCCTGTGTCAGTGGTGGAGGCAGATGCACTAGTGAAGTTTAAGAGACTACTAGACAGGTATATGGAGGAATTTAAGGTGGGGGGTTATATGGGAGGCAGGGTTTGAAGGTCGGCACAATATTGTGGGCTGAAGGGCCTGTAATGTGCTGTACTATTCTATGTTCTAACATTTTGGAAGAAAATGGAGTTTCCAAGAGAAGCCCTTGTAGTTACAGAGAGAGCATGGAAACACCTCTTTTCCATAGATGCTGCCTGGCCTGTGTGTGTGTGTGTGTTAATTTGATTCCTGCATCTGCAAATCTGTCATTTTCTCTTGTTTGAGCGTTTAAAATAGTGTCAGTTGCACGTGTGCATCTGTTATGTTATCCACGTGGGCTAACATAGGCCGATTCAAAACGCAGTCATTTTTGATCTTTTTTTAACTTTATTCGGGAAGACAATGAAGGCAGTCCATTTCCTGCATGTTTCCTTCACTGATTTGGTTCATTTTCAGTCAGTCAAAAGAACACAGCAGTGATGAATTTTTCTATCAATAACTATTAGGAGCTAATACTCAGATTTACAATACCGTACTAGTATTGGTAGTATTCTAATTGTTTCTGTATTTCATTTAAATGCATAATTTCTTATTCAGTTAAATGCCATTGTTATGCTTTTTAAAAAAAAGTTACTTATATGAAACTTCAGTTAATTCGGCCAAAATGTGCTGGTCTCAATTAACCAGAATCCACCGTACAGCGATTTTCCAAAAGTCACATATTTTTCTTAAATGCATAAAAGCTTTTTCAAATTTCTATTTCAAAAGCATGTAAATCAGGTCCGTTTTACTTCAGTAATCTAGCATTTCTTTTTAAAAATGGAGAGTTAAATGAGCTTCACTTGTCAATAGAAATCTGTCATTTGAGCCAACAATCAACACAGTCTGAGGTTGTGCTTGGGGTCACCCACGTTTCCGGCCCCGACAGAGCATGCCCAGAACTTACTCGGCCTAACCTGTACGTATTCGGAACGTCGGAGGAAACCCACTCCAAGAGGGCAAACAGGGTCGAATTGAACCCTGCCCACTGTCGCCGCAGAGCATCGCACTCACCACTACGCTCCCGCCTCAATCCGCATCCCACAATGCTCTGCACCCCTTGCTCTGGCCGAAGGATGCGATCGGCCGAGTTTGTGGTGCCCGCTGTAGAAATGGGCAAGCTTGTGCACAGGACATGGAACGGTACAGCCCAGCGCACGCCCTTCGGACGATGGTGCTGCGCCGACCTTTTAAACCGCTCCACGGTTGCGGACATGCTAACGTTATTTTTGGCAGCACGGCGACAGCTGTGGGCTGGCCCCAGCACATCCTCTGCCTGTGGTGGTCATTGGTGTTTTAACGTGAACACAAAGCTGACCTTTGATCTCCAAGAGCAATCTGAACCTTATGCCTCACACAGCTTTTCATTTTTCTCCCTTCCATGTGTCTAAAATATCCCTACAGTATCTCCATCTACACAACGGGGACGTGCTCCACGCGCCCACCACACTGTCTAAATAATAAAAAGCTCTCCTCCAATCACCTTAACATTACACCCTCTGGCAGTAGTCATTTCCTCCCTGGGACAGGTCACTGATTGGCCACTCTGACGACCTACAAGTACCTGGGGGGGCAGCTGGACAACAGACTTGAGTGGAGCACCAACGCAGAGGCTGTGTACAAGAAGGGCCGGAGTTGCCCCTATTTCCTGAGGAGGCTGAGGTCCTTTGGAATACGCAGGCCTCTCCTTCACATGTTCTACCAGTCTGTTGTTGCCAGTGCAATCTTCTATGCGGTGGTGTGCTGGGGCAATGACATCAACACGGGTGCTGCCAACAGGCTCAATAAACAGATTAGAAAGGCTGGCTCTGTTACAGGAGTCAAACTGGACACACTGGAGGCTGTGGTAGAGCAAAGGACCCGACGGAAAATCCTGGCGATTCTGGACAATGTTTCTCGCCCTCTGCACGCCACCTTGCCTGCACAGAGGAACATCTTCAGTAACAGACTAAGACAACTTCACTGCTCCAAAGAGCGATATATGAGGTCATTCTTACCCTTGGCCATTAGGCTCTGTAATGAGTCAACCTATTGCTGGGGAAGTGATGCCCCCCCCCCCTCCTGTTAGACTGTTTGTGGTAACTTATTTTTATTCTCTTCTAATGTTTGTATATCTGTGCACGTAATGCTACTGTGGCACTGTAATTGCCTTTGGGATCAATAAAGCATCAATCTATCTATACACCTCTATCACGTCAACCCTCATCCTTACAGGCAGGAAGCCGGTGGGAGACCCCAGGCAAACATGTGAAAAATTGGAGGGGGGCACTCGGAGCTCCCAGAAGCAGTCAGGGGGTGGTCAGAGAGCCAGGGAGCAAGGAGTGCGTGGTGAAGGTGGCTCGACACTCCACCCATTGCAGGTGGAGTGTAACATCATCATCACGTACCGACCGTGTCTTATGACCACAATTGCTCTTTTTCTACAGAAATTTTCTATAGAAATTTTCCCACAGAAGTGGTTTGCCATCGCCTTCTTCTGGGCAGTGTCTTTACAAGACGGGTGACCCCAGTCATTATCAATACTCTTCGGAGATTGTCTGCCTGGCGTCAGTGGTCGCATCACCAGGACTTGTGATCTGCACCGGCTGCTCGTACGACCATCCACCACCTGCTCCCATGACTTCACATGACCCTGATCGGTGGCTAAGCAAGAGAAGCACCTTGCCCAAGGGTGACTACACTCTCACGGTGGGAAGGAGCTTAGGTTCTCAATATTTATTACTAATTTATTATTATATTGCTCATTTTTCTTTTTTCTGTATTCACACAACTTGTTGTCTTTTGTACGTTAGGTGTGCGTCCGTTTCTGTTGCGTGTGGTTCTGCCGTGGGTTTCTTTCCATTCGCAGTGAACGACCGCAGAAGAAATTAATCTCAGGAGAGGTGACATCGGTCAAAAATTAAAGTAAATTTATTATCGAAGTATGTACAGTACTGTGCAAATGTCTTAGGCACTTGTAGAGACAGCTCAGATTGCTACGACTTTTGCGCAGTTCTGTATTTGTCAGCGTGGAGCGAGGAGCGAGTTTGTAAATCTGGCGGGAGCAAAGGATGTTGGGAAGGGTGTGAGACTGGCGGCAGAGGAGGAGTGTCAGGGGCAGGGGTGGTAACACGGTGGCAGACACCAGAAACACCAGACAAGGGCATTTATTGATTATTACAGAACACCTCTCTGATGTTTCACTCTCCCTTTCCCTCTCCCTGCCCCCTTCCCACTCTCAGTCCACAACAGAGACCTAGATCAGAATCAGGTTTATCATCACTCACGTCAGGTTATTTGTTTTTATTTTGTAGCAGCAGTACAGTGCCATACATAAAATTACTGTGCAAAAGTCTTAAGAGATAGATAGATAATATTTTATATATGTATGTATCTAAGAAATTTGCATAGTGCTGTTTATACAGCCCTGAGATGCATACATGTACTTTTTTATTTTCAATCTTTTATTATTGATTTAAAAAATAAGGATAAATACATATCAGAGGAGAAGTTACCTCAAATACATATTTCAACAAAGAAAGAATATACACTGTCAAAATCATGAATAGTAAATATTGAGCTAATAATATAAAAAAGAACCACGGCTCCTCTTAACAATTCATAGAAAAAAAAGACTCAATTTCTACTATTGAGAAAGAAAAAAACCTCCACTAAACTAACCTAACATAATAAGGAGGACTGGGCAGTCCATTTTGAAGATATAATTACAAAAAAAAGGGAAAAATCCTTCTGGTCAAATCTGAAACTTCGCAGAGAAGAAAAAAAAATTACCTAACAAAGTAAAAACAAAAGAAAAATTACATCATACGAAAATATCGAATGAAAGGTCGCCAGGTTTGCTCAAATTTAAAAGATCTATCAAACGTCCGACTTCTAATTTTCTCCAAGTTTAAACATGACATAATGGAAGAGAGCCAGAAACAACAGTAGTTGGATTAGGATGGATGTAATGCTGAGGTGGCTACTTTAACTCACATGTTTTGGTCTTGGTCTTTGGTTAAATAACTTTTAGAGAGATGTGTTTAGAACGTTATCAAAAGTTATAGGTTTGGACCTACAACCTAATTCACTTGCAGCAATCTTTTAGATTACTCCAAAGGAAGTAGGAAATGTTTCTGCTTCCACTCAAAGTATGATAGTTTTTTCAACTTTATTGGCAAGGAGAGCTATTTTGTTGTTTTGGGATTCATATGTGCACTTTGATAATAAATTTACTTTGAACTGTTTCTGAGAGGCAGCCTCAAGATCTTTAGGGTGTTGCGGGACACGTATTGGCTGCCGCACCTTTAGCAGCGATCACACACCTGATAGAAGACTTATTTGGCTGAAAAGCGGCCCTGAGGTGGCGAAAGGGGCTCGAGAACAGCAAGCCTCTGCTTTCAGCAGCAGGAAGACCATTTCACTGTTTACAACGGTTAGCTTGCAGACAATGACAGCACTATTCAGAAAACTACAAATCAGCTTCCTGCGGAAAAAAAAAAACATAACAAGTCGCACTCATGGCTTCCTTTCACACATCGAACTGTCCAAGAATACATTCAGACTCCCTGTGCATTCCTCGCTGCGTCCAGTTGAGGTGAAGCTCAAGGGAGACCCTTGCCGAGTTCTGCCAAACCTTGTGGCCTGGGTTCATTTCCCGTTGCTGTCTGTAAAGAACTTGTATGCTCCCCTCATGACTGTGTGGGTCTCTCCAAAAGACATACGGGTCAGGGTTAGTAAATTGTGGGCATGCTATGTTGGCACTGGAAGCATGGCAACACTCACAGACTGCCCCACCACACCACCCACTGCATCCCTGCTCGTAACGCAACCGACGCACAGTATCTTTCGATGCACGTGTGACAAATTAAGCTAGTCTTTATAAGCCTCTAAGTTTTAAAAATTTGGGTGAGTAGATTATAAGGCGTTGCCTTGGCTCTTGTGACCTATTCAGGTTTTGAGCGGTGCACTGCTCCATTAGGTGGTAAACACGAGGAAATCTGCGGATGCTGGAAACTCAAGCAACACACGCAAAATGCTGGTGGAACGCAGGAGGCCAGGCAGCACCTATTGGGAGAAGCACTGAGACCCAAAACATCGGCTGCGCTCCTCCCTATAGTTACTGCCTGGCCTGCAGTATTCCACCAGCATTTTGTGTGTGTTCCATTAGGTGGTACTTCTGTTTCACAGTTACAGTTGTGTATTTAATTTATCTGTAATATTTGAGTCATATATTGTAAATATATTGTTCGATTAAGTATTATTTGTTGTTTACATAATTCATCATCAGTTTATATGTAAAAGTATGTGAATGGCATACGTTATCATGCCACCAGGCCACCTGCATGCATCTTGCAGAAGTAAAAATGAAACTAGAGTATTCCCGGCTCTGTGTATTTCTTTCAATTAGCTTTGTTTTGGAGTTATTAAACATAGCAGAGGTGATGAGGAAGTCTTAAATGAACCCAAGGTGACTGCCTATCTGTACAGGTGCTGATTCACGTTCAAACTTTCTAAAAATGCAGCACTTTTTTTTTACTTTGCGAGAGGAGAGAAATGGTCGAGAGTAAAGAAAGGGCAATAAACAGACAGTTCATAGTGAGTACCAGGTGATAATAATAACAAACTGGCTGGCTATGTGGGAAAGATAGATGTGTTCCATTGCACCAGAGATAATTGGTTGATATATTCTGAGCAAATTGAACAATATTATGAAGCAAATAGAATAGCCAATGAGAAGTGAGTACCAGTTTTGTTAGGTGTAATCAGTGGGAAGGCATACAGTTTGCTTGGAAGCTTGACTGCTCCAAGAACACTTGCCAAAATGAACCTTGCTGATACAGTGAAAGTAATACTGGAACATTTAGAACCAAAACTATTGTTAATTGCAGAATACTTTCAGTTTCATAAGCAGAATCAAAAGGAAATGGAATCTATTTCATTTAATGTGGCTGAACTGAAGAGATTGTCTGAGTATTGCCAGTTAAGTGATGGGCTTAATGATACACTGAGAGATCGTTTAGACCATAAGACAAAGGAGCAGAAGTCGGCCATTTGGCCCATTGAGTCTGCTCCACCATTTTATCATGAGCTGATCCATTCTCCCATGTAGTCTCACTCCCCCGCCTTCTCACTATAACCTTTGATGCCCTGACTACTCAGATACCTATCAATCTCTGCCTTAAATATACCCAATGACTTGACCTCTACTGCAACCGTGGCAACAAGTTCCACAGATTTACCACCCTCTGGCTAAAAAAATTACTTTGCATCTCTGTTCTGAATGGACACCCTTCAATCCTTAAGTCATGCCCTCTCATACTAGACTCCCCCACCATGGGAAACAACTTTGCCACATCCACTCATGCCTTTTAACATTGAAAATGTTTCTATGAGGTCGTCCCCCCTCCCATTCTTGTAAACTCCAAGGAGTACAGTCCAGGAGTGGTCAAACATTCCTCATATGTTAACCCTCTCATTCCTGGATGCATTCTAGTGAATCTTCTCTGAACCCTCGCCAATGTCAGCACATCCTTTCTCAAATAAGGAGCCCAAAACTGCACGCAGTTTAGTTTGTGGAATCTTTCAAGAAAGCATTCAAAAGCAGTTCCTAACTGAAGCACAACTCGTATTTAAAAGAGCAGTTGGAAACTGCTTTATCGATGGAAACAGCAATCAGAGACACAAGTGACTTACAGTCAGGAATGAAAGTGAGCATGAACAAAATTGCAATGTCTAAACAGAAGCCTGCCTCACCTAACAAATTGTGCTACTGTTATGACATGGATTCACACACACCAGACCAATGCAGGTTAAAGGTAAAATTTGTAGAAAATGCAACAAATTAGGACACATATAAAAGAGCAAGTTGTGCAAAGAGAAATAAATGAACTGGATAAGGAAGAGAAAAAGATAGAAAGTCAATTTGCATTTTCCCAAATAACACTAATCTGCATGCTGTTGATGAAAAATCTGATAATGATGAGAGTGACACAGGACTGAAAAGCCTTAGGAGTTGCATGTGAAAACTAACAAAAAAGCAACGTGGCTCACACTGGTAAACTGATTAAAATGGAATTGGACACAGGCTCAGCTGTTCAGTCACTTTGTAGAATGACTACAGGCTAAGAACTCATACTGGAGAAAAGATAACTCCAGTGGGAATGGCATTTGAAAATTGTATGTGGTGAAAATAGGAGGACCAAGAGTGGCTGAGGCAATTTAATTGGAGATGTATCGAACATTTACCACATCCCCTCAACTGAAAGCAAATTAAGAAAGGTACTGGAGGATGCCACAGCAGTGTTCAAGGATGGTATTGGACAGCTTAACCGCATCAAGAGTAAAATAGTGTTAAATCAAAACCCTACACCCAAGTTTTCCGAAGCCTGCCTTGTTCCTTATACCATCAATAATTAAGGAGCCAGTGAGCCAGGTTGCATGAAATCTGAAGGAATTATTTCCAAAGTTGAGTGGACAACTTTGGGCAACACCAACGGTCCCAGTAGCCAAGAAGAATGGGTCTGTTAGGACCTGTGGTGATTTTAGGGTCACCGTCCAGCTAGTACAGAAAGTAGATCAGTGCCCTCTGCCCAGAATAGGGGACATCTTTGCAAACCCCTCTCAGGAGAAAAGCACTTCGGCTAAGTGGACTAAGCCGAGGCCTGTCTACAGATGGAGATGGAAGAGGCTAAAGTGTTTCTCACCACAAACACTCACTATTATAGGCTTATTTGCAGAGTAGCGTCTGCACCTGCACTCTGGCTGAAAGCTATGGACCAGATACTACAAAGCTGTCCAGGCACTCAGTGTTACCTGGCTGACATCTTTGTTACCGGTGAGGATGACAAGAAGCATCTCCAAAATGTCATGACAGTGTCAAAAAGATTAGAAGATTATGGGCTCAGTGTGAATTCTTTAAACTAAACATCACTTATTGTGGTCACACCATTGCCAGGCAAGGATTACACGAGTGAGCTGAGAATATTTAAGCAGAGGTGGATGCTTCAAAGCCAAAGGACTTGTCACAGATGTAGCCCTTTTAAGAATTTGTGTTCCACCCCTTGAATTCATTACTACAGATCAGGAAGAAATGGCAATGGACAAAACAGTGGGAGGTGGCTTTCCACAAGGCGAAGGAACTGGTGACGTCAGACTCTGTTCCCACACATTATGATTCACATCGTCCAGTGAAGCTTGTCTGTGGCGCTTCGGCTTATGGTCCAGGTGCAGTCATGTCACACGTTACGCGAGATGGAAGTGACCACCCCATAGACTGTGCATCACATTCCCTTACCGTTGCAGAGAAGAATTACGCGCCGATTGACAGAGTGGCCTCGATTCTGGTTTGGGGTGTAGAATGTTGCGACCAGTACTTGTATGGGAAAGAGTTTACCCTCATTACTGATTATCAACCACTAGTGTCCACTTTCAACCCACAGAAGGGCGTTTCACTCACAGCAGCAGAGACGGGCTCTGTTTCTTGGAGGACACAATTACAAGATCAAATTCCAGGGGACAACTAGTCATGGAAATGCTGATGGGTTCTCCTGTTTACCCTTGGAAAGGGAAATTCTGGAAAAACTTACAAAAGAGGACACTCCTGTTGATGTATTCTCCCTAGTACGAATTTAATTATGACAGAGATGACCCAAAGCAAAACCAGAAAAGACCACACACTGTCTCAGGTCTACATGGCAACCCAAAGTGGTTGGAACATGCAGCAGAAACTCCAGTTCTCCTGTTTTTACCAGCACTGGGATGAACTTGCCCTTGTGCGGGGGGGGGGGGGGTTTCCCCTTAGGTGGAGATTGATTTATTGTCCCGTCCGAGTTGAGAGCTGAAGTGTTGGAGGAGCTGCGAATCAGCCACATTGGCACGGTCAAAATGAACGTGTAGCCTCGAAGCTTTTGTCTGGTGGCCTGGGATTGATCAGCAGATTGAACAGCTTTGCCACGCACCGTTCGGGATGCCAACACGTCCAGAAGATGCCAAGAGCGACGTCTCTCCAACCCCAGGAGGAGCCTGCATTGGATCCTTCATCGATTTCGATTTTGGGCACAAATTTCTTGGCAGCAGTGGATGCAGATATGAAGCGGCCAGAAGCGTTCCCAATGGCCTCTGCTACTCGGGCACTGTTGACGTGTTGCGAAGCCGTTTCTCAAGAACTGGTGTTCCAGAACACTTAGTCAGTGATAATGGACCACAGTTTGGGGTGGAACTGTTTCAGCCATTCTTGAAAATAAACGGAATCAGACATATTACATCTGAGCAGTGCACCACCAGCTACAAGTGATTTGGCAGAAAGGCTTGTCCAGACTCCAAAGAACACACAGCGATCAATGGCAGCAGAACACACTACTGTAATATTGACTCAGAAGCTTGCCAACTTCTTCCTTGCATATCACAGTGCAGCACACTCCACGCCCAACAACTCAACAGCTGTGCGATTCCTTTGCATTCACACTGGGATTTCCTCAGACCAAACCTCAGAAAGGGTTTGCAGGGCAAATTGAAGGCTTCCCAAGCAAGGAGGTTCAACATTTCACTCTTAGACAAGTGGAAAAGTCAAGTCACTTTTATTGTCATTTCGACCACAACTGCTATGTGCAGTACATAGTAAAAATGAGACAACGTTTTTCAGGACCATGGTGTTACATGACACAGTACAAAAACTAGACTGAACTATGTAAAAAACACCAAAACAAAAACTACACTAGACTACAGACCTACCCAGGACTGCATAAAGTGCACAAAACAGTGCAGGCATCACAATAAATAATAAACAAGACAATAGGCACAGTAGAGGACAGTAAGTTGGTGTCAGGCCAGGCTCTGGGTATTGAGGAGTCTGATGGCTTGGGGGAAGAAACTGTTACATAGTCTGGTCGTGAGAGCCCGAATGCTTCGGAGCCTTTTCCCAGACGGCAGGAGGGAGAAGAGTTTGTATGAGGGGTGCGTGGGGTCCTTCATAATGCTGTTTCCTTTGTGGGTGCAGTGTGTGGTGTAAATGTCCGTGATGGTGGTAAGAGAGACCCCGATGATCTCCTCAGCTGACCTCACTATCCACTGCAGGGTCTTGCGATCCGAGATGGTGCAATTTCCGAACCAGGCAGTGATGCAGCTGCTCAGGATGCTCTCAATACAACCCCTGTAGAATGTGGTGAGGATGGGGGGTGGGAGATGGACTTTCCTCAGCCTTCGCAGAAAGTAGAGACACTGCTGGGCTTTCTTTGCTATGGAGCTGGTGTTAAGGGACCAGAGGTGATCAAAAGTAGACATTTGGAAGGAGCACAGACAGAACTGGACCACTATCAACACAGAGGAGGTTGTGTCTGATGTCGTCCAGAGACGACATTAGCTAAAGAGAGCAATGTCAACTGTTACAGAAGAACAAAAACAGTTTGGATGGGAAATGGCTTCTACCCCCACACCGTGAAACACCCTGTCACCACCCAACTCTCATCACGTATGAAGCACCTATGGCATGATATTGTTTACTTTTTAAACCTGTGTGATAAATGTACTTTATTTGTGCCAGTCTGCAGACAAAATGCTGGAGGAACTCAACGGGTCAGGCAGCATCTTCTGAAAAGAGTAAATAGTCGACGTTTCAGGCTGAGAGCCTTCAACAGGATTGAGAAGGAAGGGGAAAGGTGGGGGAGGTGGGCAGGGGAAGGAGGCTGGCTGGAAGGTGATAGGTGAAGCCAGGTGGGTGGGAAAGGTCAAAGGCTGGAGAAGCAATAATCTGGTAGGAGAGGAGATTGGACCATAGGAGGAAAGGAAGGAGGGGGGTACCTGGGGGGAGGTAACAGGCAGGTGAGAAGTGAAAGGCCAGAATGGGAATAGGAATGAGGGTGGGATGGTGGATTTTCCCTGAGGGTTAGAGGGTACTCAGATGTTGCACCTCCACCCTGAGGGTGGCCTCATCTTGGTGCTAGAAGATGCCATGCATCAACATGTCTGAAAGGGAACGGGAATGGGAATTAAAATGTTTGGCCGTCAGAAAGTCCCATCTGTGGCAGATGGTGTGGAGGTGCATGGCGTTCCTCTTCTCTTCTCCTGCCCTTTGACCTTCCTCACCCACCTCGCTTCACCTATGACCTTCCGGCTAGCCGCTTTCCCCTCCCCCCACCTTTTTAGTCTGGCATCTTCCCCCTTCCTCCTCAGTCCCGATGAAGGGTCTCGGCCTGAAACGTCGACTGTTTACACTTTTCCATAGATGCAGCCTGACCTGCTGAGTTCCTCCAGTGTTCTATGAGTTTATTAGTTGTAATATTATGCGTTGCGTCTGAGTGTTCCATTATTCAGTCATGGCTGATCCTTTTCCCCCTCCTCAACCCCATTTCCCAGCATTCTCCCCATAACCTTTGATGCCACATCCAATCAAGAACCTATCAAGCTCTGCCTTAAACACACCCAACGACCCGGCCTCCACAGCTGACTGTGGTAACAAATTCCACAAATTCACCACCCTCTGGCAAAAAGAAAATTCTCAGCATCTCTGCTTTAAATGGGCGTCCTTCAATCCTGAGGCTGTGCCCTCTTGTCCTAGACTCTCCCTCCATGGGAAACATCCTTTCCACATCTAACCTGTCTAGGCCTTACAACATTCCAAGGGTTTCAATGAGAGTCCCCCTCATCCTTCTAAATTCCAACGAGTACAGACCCAGAGCCATCAAATGTTCCTTGTATGATAACCCTTTCATTCCTGGAATCATCCTTAAACCTCCTCTGGACCCTCTCCAATGCCAGCACAACTTCTCTAAGATGAGGAGCCCAAAACTGTTCATAATACTCAAGGTGAGGCCTCACCAGTGCCTTATAAAGCCTCAGCATCACATCCCTGCTCTTACATTCTAGATCTCTTGAAATGAATGCTAACATTGCATTTGCCTTCCTCACCACTGACTCTACCTGTAAGTTGACCTTAGGGTGTTCTGCACAAGGACTTCCAAACCCCTTTGCATCTCAGATTTTTGGATTTTCTCCCCATTTAGAACATAGTTTGCACATTTATTTCTAGTTCCAAAGTGCATGACCATACATTTTCCAACATTGTATTTCATTTGCCCATTCTCCTAACCTGTCCCCAAGTCCTTCTGCAACCTACCTGTTTCCTCAACACTACCTGCTTCTATACCAATCTTCATATCATCTGCAAACTTGGCAACAAAGCCATCTACTCCATCAATTGTTCATTTACAGCATAAAAATAAGTGGGCCCAACACTGACCTCTGCAGAACACCGCTAGTCACTGGCAGCCAATCAGAAAAGGATCCTTTTATTCCAATCAGCCAATGCTCTAACCATGTCAGTAACTTTCCTGTAATACCATGGGTTCTTGGTGAGCAGCCACAAGTGTGCCACCTTATCGAAGGCCTTCTGAAAATCTAAATATACGACATCCACTACATCTCCTTTATCTATCCTTGTAATCTTCTCAAAGAATTCCTACAGGTTCATCAGGCAGATTTTCCCTTAAGGAAACCATGCTGACTTTGTCCTACCTTGTCCTATGTCACCCAGTGCTCTATAACTTCACCCTTGTTAATTGACTCCAACACCTTCCCAACCACTGACATAGGGCTAACTGGTCTATGGTTTCCTTTCTGCTGCCTACCTCCCTTCTTAAAGAGTGGAGTAACATCTACAGTTTTCCTGTCCTCTGGCACCATGCCAGAGTCCAATGATTTTTTTTTTTGACAGATCATTACAACTGCCTTCACAATCTCTAACGCTACCTCTTTCAGAACCCTAGGGCGCAGTTCATCAGGTCCAGGTAACTTGTGTACCTTTAGGTCTTTCAGCTTTTTGAGCACCTTCTCCTGTGTAATAGTAACTGCACTCACTTCCCTTCCCTCACACACTGCAACATCTGGCACACTGCTAGTGTCTTCCACAGTGAAGACTGATGCAAAATACTCATTTAGTTTGTCAGCCATCTCCTTGTCTGCCATTATTATTTCTCCGGCCTCATTTTCCAACAGTCCTATATCCACTCTCATCTTTTTTTTTACATACTTGAAAAAGCTTTTCACAATCCACTTTGATATTGTTTGCTAGCTTGCTTTCATATTTCATCTTTTCTCTCCAAATGATTTTTTAGTTGCTCTCTGTGGGGTTCTAAAAGCTTCCCAATCCTCTGTCTTCACACTTTGCTTTGTTGTATGCCCTCTCTTTTATAAGACCATAACTTGAACTAATTGTGACAGTGGAAAAATGTGTATGGAACCAGAGGAGATAGTGGAGGTACTTAATGAATACTTTGCTTCAGTATTCACTATGGAAAAGGATCTTGGCGATTGTAGGGATGATTTACTGTGGACTGAAAAGCTTGAGCATGTAGATATTAAGGAAGAGGAAGTGCTACTCGTCGGAAGGGCCTGCCCAAAGGAGAAGAAATCTCTGTCCCCTCTACTCCGAATGGGCGGTGCTCTATTCTGGAATGTCAGACCCCACTTTGGGATACTGACACTTCAGGAAACATGCTCTTCGTGTCCTCCCTGTTCATTCCCCTCAGACACTTCAGTTCATTAGGTAATCACTTATTCTTAGTATCTGAGTATTACAAACATCTTCTGCCTCTTTTCTTAAACAGGGACTTAGAACAGGACCATCAGCCCATAAAACTCATTAAACTATAAAACGTAGGAGCAGAGAGGCCATTCAGCCCATTGAGTGTTCAGTCAATCCATCATGGCTGATTTATTATCCCCATCATCCCCATTCTCTGCCTTTTTCCTCCCTGTAACCTTTGATGCCCTGACTAATCAAGAACCTTTAAATATACCAGATGACTCAGCCTCCACAGCCATCTGTGCCAGCATCAATGGGAAAAAGTGAAGACTGATGTTTTGGTATGGATGGGTTCCTAAGGTTGACATAGCCGGGGTGGGGGGAGGTGAGGTGGTGATAAGCTCCCACTACCTATAAAGTGCTCCAAATGTTGTGTGTCTCTAACAGCCTCTGACACAAGTCCAACTCTTGGCCTTCACGTGTGGCTTAGCTTAGGCCTGGTGGAACTGTTTCTACTGGCAAGAGAAGGGGCAAAGGCAGACCACTGGTGCCTCAAAAGCAGTTGCTTTGGGCAGGTGGGGCACGTCAGCCTTGGTCAGCAGCCTGCCTAGGAGAATGAAAACTCTGATTTCAAACCTCCGCTGCCTTGCGGCCATACCCACTCACGGGAAAGGCTTCGGGAGCAAACCCCGAAATCGGGAGCCGGGGTCCCTGATCTTTGATGTTGTTTACAACTTCACTCTGGCAACTTCTGCGACGAGACCGGTGGCAAGCTGTATCGGCGCTTGCCCTTCCCTTGGGCTACATCAGTGACGTGGAGAGGGGGAACCTGCTTCATTGGCAACAGCTGGTTCTTCAAATCTTCCCACCCAGGCTTGCGCCCCGGAGAGGGCACAGCCCACCAGAGGCCCAAATCCATCATCCCCCGGGATTGATGGCTGCCTGCATTACCCTACATCATTACCCTACAAGATGTAGTGGACATAGCCCAGTCCATCATGGGTAAAACCCTCCTTGTCATTGGGGAATGTAACACGAAGGAAAGCAGCATCCATCATCAGGGACCCCCTCCACCCAGGCCGTGCTCTCTTCTCACTGCTGCCATCAGGAAAGAGGTACAGGAGCCTCAGGACTCGCACCACCAGGTTCAGGAACAGCAACTACCCCTCAACCATCAGGCTCTTGAACCAAAGAGGATAATTTCACTCAGCTTCACTCACCCTATCACCGAAATGTTCCCACAACCAATGGACTCACTTTCAAGCACTCTTTATCTCATCTTCACGATATTTGTTCCTATTTATTTATATTTGCATTTGCATAGCTGGTTGTCTCCTGCACTCTGGTTGATGTTTCAATGATCCTGTTATAGTTACTATTCTATAGATTTGTTAAGTATGCCCGCAGGAAACTGAATTTCAGGGTTGTACATGGTGACATACATGAACTTTGATAATAAAATTTACTTTCAACTTGGATTTGGGCCAAGACTTTTCATCAGGACTGAACAGCTTTGGTCCAAAACATTGACTGCTCATTTTCCTCCACAGGCACTTCCCAACCCGCTGAGTTCCTCCAGTATTTTGTTTTGTGTTGATACAGACGTTTAGCAATTGTGATATCTCACATTGGGTGGCAGGGTGGAGGTACGTCTCTACCAGAGGAGTAAGGTGCTCCTTCGTTCCACTGGCCTGCAGGTCACCCTCAGGCAAGGTGAAGCTCCTGCTTAACCCCCCCCTCCCCCCAAACAAGGTCACATGAAACCATGGGAGCAGGTGGCGGATGGTCGCATCAGCTGTTAGTGCAGACCACAAGTCCTGGTTATGTGACCACTGACGCCAGGCAGACAATCTCTGAAGAGTATTGATAATGACTGGGGTCACCTGTCTTGTAAAGACACTGCCCAGAAGAAGGTAATGGCAAACCACTTCTGAAGAAAAATTTGCCAAGATCAATCATGGTCAAGAGGCCATGATCACCCAATGCCATACAGCACGGCACATAATGATGATGTCATACGACACGGCATATAATGATGATGATGACGAATCCCTCTTGTGTCTCTGTAGCAGGAGCCAGGTACATTTTGGTGACACTCACTGGGAGATAACACTCCCCGCCTGAAATCTGAAGTAAATGTGCTCTGTGGACTTTGACAGCTTGTGATGCCTTGATTATGGATGTACAAGAGACAAGAGCTGGAACAAAGTGTGTCTGTTTATTCAAGGGCTCTTCACACAGCATCTCTGCCTCACTCAGTGAATAGTCTGTCACATGACATAACCCTTAAAGGGACGAGAGCCCTTAACCCTCAGCATCCCTTGATATTCAGTGGCACCAGCCTCACTGAATCCCTTACTATCAACATCCTGGGCGTCACCGCTGACAGGAAGCTAAACTGGTCTAGCCATATAAACACCCCGGCGACCAGAACAGGTCAAAGGCTGGGAATTCTGTGGTGTGTGACTCACCTCCTGACTCCCCAAAAGCCTGTCCACCATCTACAAGGCTCAGGTCAGGAGTGTAATGGAATACTCGCCACTCGCCTGGATGAGCTCAGCTCCATCAACACTCAAGAAGCTCGACACCATCCAGTACAAGGCAGCCCTCTCGATTGGTACCCCTTCCACAAGCATCCAGTCCCTCCACCATCGATGGACAGTTGCAGCAGTTGCACCAAAGTTCCTAAGGCAGCACCTTTCAGACCCACGACCACCACCATCTGCAAACGCAGAAGGACAAGAACAGGAGAACCCTGGGAACACCACCACTGGGAAATCCCCCTCCCTGTCACTCACCATCCTGAATTGGAAACATCTCATCATTCCTTCATTGTCGTGGGTCAAAATCACAGAATTCCCTCCCTAACAGCACTGTGGGTGAACCTACACCTCAGGGACCGCAGCGGTTCAAGAAGGCAGCTTCTCAAAGGCAACTAGGGACGGGCAATGCCCACATCCCATTAATGAATAAATTTTTTAAAAAACAACAAAAACCTACAACAAAAGGAGACTATTCAGCCCATCAAATCCATTCTGGCCCAATTAGCACAAATCCCATTACCCCCAAACACACACCAGAGCAGGGGTTTCTGACCTGGGGTCCAAGGACGCCTCAGTTAACGGTAAGGGTCTATGAAAGAGGTTGGGAACTCCTGAATTGAGGGGCAATTTAACAGAGGGCAATTGACCTGCCAACCCACACACCTCTGGGATGTGGGAGGAAATAGAAGCACCCTGTGGCAACCAGGGTCTCAGGGAGGAGATATCAATGCTACACAGACACAGTCCTTGGTCAGCATCAAACTGGCCTCTGGGTGCTCTGCCGGACACGTCTACTGACCCTCCTTTGATTCTGTTGCCCCTTCCTAACACTAAAGGCAACTTAACTAGAGTCACAAACAGGAGAAAATCTGCAGACGCTGGAAATCCGAGCAACACCCACAAAATGCTGGAGGAGCTCAGCAGGCCAGGCAACAACTATGGAAAAGAGTACAGTCGATGTTTTGGACCGAAGCCTCTCAGCAGGACTGGACTACAATAGCTTCAGGTTTCCTTCCATTCTGTGCGCACATGTTGTCGTCACTGGACGAAAAACTGCACGGCACAAGATTTATGCGCACATGGGTCAATGCAAGTTAGAGGGAGCATTGGTTAGTGGGTCCCCAACCCCTGGAGCTCTCGCCCGTAGAGAGAAACTGCTCTGGATGTGACCGTGAGAAACGGCAGAGGGTTGTGGACGCAGCTCAACGCGTCACAGGAGCCGGCCTCCTCTCCGTGGACTCCGTCGAGACCTCGCTGCCTCTGTAAATCAGCTAAGACTCCACCTGCCCCAGACATTCTCCCTTCTCCCCTTTGGCTGGGCGAGACTCGAACTAGAGGTCACAGGTCATAGGGCAACCCCCTTCTCTTTCAGTTATGACATTTGCAAGACACTTGGATAGATGCATGGATGGCGGGGGGTGGGGGGGGGGTCCACATGGGGTGACAATAGGCGGAAGTCCAGGTTGGAATGGACTGAACTGGGCAAAGGGTCTATAGAAACCCCCTTCATCCATTCACCTCTCCAAACAACTCTTAAATGTCAAAACTGAAAGAGACAGCTCGTTCCACACCCTCCAAGGGAAGTTCCCCCTCATGGTTCCCCATGACCTGCGACCTCTAGTTCGAGTCTCGCCCAGCCAAAGGGGAGAAGGGAGAATGTCTGGGGCGGGTGGAGACTTAGCGGATTTACAGAGGCAGCGAGGTCTCGACTGAGTCCACAGAGAGGAGGCCGGCTCCTGTGACGCGTTGAGCTGCGTCCACAACCCTCTGCCGTTTCTCACGGTCACATCCAGAGCAGTTGCTCTCTACAGGTGAGAGCTCCAGGGGTTGGACCCACTAACCAATGCTCCCTCGAATTTGTAAATGACCCGAGTATGAAAAATCTTGTGCTGTGCAAACTTCTTGCGCAGTGGCAATGACGTGTGCATCGTGGAAGGAAACCTGAGGCTGTTGTAAGGATAAGGATAACGACATTTTAACAAGTCAGGTTTCCAAATATCAGCCCACTTTCTCCCATTTGCAAATTCTCCAGCAACTTTTGCATCGTGACAATACACGCAGGTTTCTGTATTGTATGTAAATATTTCTCATAGCTGCACGTTCCTGACCTCATGAGCTTTTGGCGTAGCCATTTCTACCCTCTCATTAAAACGTTCTGCTTTAAATGAACTCGCATTTCCTTTGCTCTTCACGCTCTTTGCTTCTTTGGAATTTGACATAGTGAATCGATAATTTCTTCAATAAAAACAGAATAAATCAGCCAGTTCTGAAACCTGCAGACAGATCGTCGCAAACTCCACATTGTCAACCCTGCCCACGTCAGAAATCAGAAAAGGAAATGTGATTGTGCATGATTGTGAAATATACTGGACATGCCAACCAGGTAGAGCGTGCCAAAATTTTGTGCGCAGTTTGAATTCCCTTGTGCGCCGGTAGCGAAAGATGTGCGCGTTCACACCTTAGAAGGAGCACTGCCAGTGACGGTGAAGGAGCAGCGATACGTCTCCCAGTCAGGGTGGTGGGTGGGTCAGAGGGCAACTTCCGGACGGCGATGCCTCTCCAAGCCCTTGCCCCAGCAGCTGGTCCAGGCGGTGGGTTTGCGAGGTGCCCGTGTGAGGAGACCAGGAGGGTTGCTGACGTGCATTGTGCAGATGGTCACGGATTTCCACCCGAGTTTTGGCGGTGGAGGTTGTGGATGGGCTGCCTATCAGATTCAGATTATTGTCATTTAGAAACCAACCGCAAATGCAATCCAGTTAAAAAATGACACAACGTTCCTCCAGAATGATATCACAAAAGCACACGACAAAACAGATTACACCAGAAAATCTACATAACGTTTGGCAATCCCCAAATCCAGAGTCTGGAGAGGCTGCTGCATATTAATATCGTGCTACCGTCTTAGCGCGTTCCCCGGAAAGGAGCTCCAAACCCACCAGACGAAACAAGACTACCCAGACACACCAAGCCAGGAGACCAACTCTACCACCCAACAAACTAAAAACTAAAGCTACAAGACCTGCACAAAACCACATAGTTACAACGTATAGTTGCAACAGTGCAAGCAATAGCATAATTGTTTGGACAGCACCGAGCGTCTTCCGTGTTACCGAAAATCCACTCATCCAGGTAAACGGAGACAGTTCCATCACACTCCTGACTTGAGCCCTGTGGATAGCAGACTGGCTTTGGGGAGTTTGGTGGGGAGGGAGTCCTCACTGGACTCCCAGCCACTGGCCTGCTCTTGTAGTATACGTGGCTACTCCAGTTTAGTTTCTGCCCAGGTTGACGTGGACCCACACCAGTCCTCAAGACCATAAGACAGGCCATTCGGCCCATCGAGTCTGCTCGGCCATTCCATCATGAGGGGTGACCTCATTGACACCTATCGAATGACGAAAGGCCTCAAAAGAGTGGATGTTTCCTATGGTGGGAGAGTCTAAGACCAGAGGACACAGCCTCAGATAGAGGGGCGTCCTTTCAGGGAAGAGATGAGGAGGAATTTCTTTAGCCGAAGGTCGGGAAATCTGTGTTGCCACAGGTGGCTGTGGAGGCTGGGTCTTCGTGTATATTGAAGGCAGAGGTTGATAGATTCTTGATTGGTCAGGGCATGAAGGGACAAGGCGAGAAGGCAGGAGATTGGGGCTGGGAGGAAACTCGAATCAGCCATGATGAAATAGCAGAGCAGATTCATAGAAAACCTACAGCACAATGCTCTGCCGAACATATACTTTCTTTAGAAACTACCTTGGGTTACCCAAAGCCCTCTATTTTTCGATGCTCCACGTCCAGGAGACTCTTAAAAGATCCTATTGTATCCATTGCTGGTAGCCCATTCCACGCACTCACCACCCTCTGCATCAAAATCTTAACCCTGACGACTTCTCTGTACCTACTTCCAAGCACCTTAAAACTGTGCCCTCTCGTGCTAGCCATTTCAGCCCTGGGGAAAAAGCCTCTGACTATCCACACAATTGATGCCCCCCATCATCTTATACACCTCTATCAGGTCGCCTCTCATCCTCCGTCACTCCAAGGAGAAAAGGCCGAGTTCACTCAACCTGTTCTCATCAGGCATGCTCCCCAATCCAGGCATCATCCTTGTAAGTCTCCTCTGCACCCTTTCTATGGCTTTCACGTCCTTCCTGTAGTGAGCTGACCGGAATTAAGCACAGTACTTCAGGTGGGATCTGACCAGGGTCCTTTATAGCCGTAACTGATTTGATGGGCCAAATGGACTAAGTCTGTTCCTATATCTTATGGCTGATTTATTATCCCGCTCAATCCCGTTCTCCTGTCTTCTCCCCGTAACCTTTGATGGTCTTACTGATCAAAAACCCATGAACCTCTGCTTTGAATATACCCATCAATTTGGCCTCCACTGTTGTCTGTGGCAATGAATTCCACAGATCCACCAGCCTCTCTCTGCACAAGTTCCTCCTCATACCAGTTCTGAAGGGGGCATCCTTCTAATCTGAGGGTGTGTTCTCTGCTCTCAGACTCCCCCACTAGAGAGAAATAGAAAACTATAGAACAGAAACAGGCCCTTTGGCCCATCTAGTCCTGGCAGCTCATTCTACACCCTCATGACCCTCTGAGTGAAGTTTCCCCCCATGTTCCCCTTATATTTTTCACCTTTCACCTTTAACCCATGGCCGCTGGTTGTAGTCCCACCCAACCTCAGTGGAAAAAGCCTGCTTGCATTTACCCTATCTATACCCCTCATAATTTTGTATACCTCTATCAAATTTCTTCTCGTTCTAGGGACAGAACTTGCGCTCTCCAGCCCCAGCAAGATCCTTGTAAATTCTCTCTGTATTCTCTCAATCTCATCTACAACTTTCCATTTTTTTTAAAAAAAAGACTCGATAGGAAATAACATCTCCACATTCACTCTGCCTCGGCCTTTCAAGATTTGGTAGATTTCAGTGAGATTCCCCTCTCATTCTCCTGAAGAAGTGTGAATGATTTTAGGCGAGAGGAGATCTCCTCTCCTTCTTCTGAAGAGGAGAGTGTACGAACAATGATTTTAGGGAGAGGGAGTGCCAGGATGCTTCCCCAGGGATGGTAGGAGAGCAGAGAAATTTTCACTGCTGGTGTTCCCCACACTTTCCCTGCCTGACCTGACAAATTTCCAGCATTGTCTGTTTTCTTTCATGTCCAGAAGGGAGAACAGAGGAAGCGTGATGTCAAAGTCAAGAGCGTCCCGACGAGCTGCATCTCCATCTGGTCTGGGAGCAGCCGAGCATCGGACTGGAACTCCCTACAAAGGACTGTGAGATCGGCCGAGAGGATCGTAGGGGTCTCCCTACCACCCATCGGGGACATTTACCAGGAGTGCTGCGTACGCAGGGCCCTTAGTATTATCAACGATCCCACCTGTCCGTCCGGCATCCTCTTTGACTTTCTACCATCAGGCAGGAGACTCCGATGCATAAAGACAAGAACGGTCAGGATGGGAAACAGTTTCTTCCCTCAGGCCATTAGGCTCCTGAACTCCCTGACGCCCCGCATTCGAAGCGTCACCGGATAACTTGCACTGTACCCTACAATATTTAATTTATACATTTTACTTTATCTATGTGTAATTCATTTGTAGATTTAATTCTTACTTTCCTAAGTTAATGTGTGCTATGTGTACTACTGTGCTTCACACCCTGGTTCGGAGAGAGGTCATCTTGTTTGACGGTGTACGTGTATATAGTTAAATGACAATAAACTCAATCGCACAACTACACGTCTGCACAGGTGCAATGAAAAGCTTACAGCATCATCACAGGCCCAGAGCATCAGACACACAGCAAGGAAAATATAAACTCGACACAGTGTACAAGAAGTGAGCAGCCTTATACCCGCTCCATCGTTCCGACCACCAGCTTCAGCTCATCTTGCCCAGACCACTAACCCTCCATCCCCTACAACCCAACACCCTCTATCAGGCTCCAAGGAATTCAAGTCCTCGCTGTCTCCACCTCTTTGAGGTAGAGAATGTGAGAGAAATGTATCACAAGGGCAACTCTTTCTACTGAGAATATCCCCCTTGTCCCAGGCTACCCGCGACAGGAAACACCCTCTCAGATGGAAGATCTGGGCTCTCCGCCTGACTGCGTGGGTTTCCCCCAGCTAAGCTGGTTCCCTCCCACAGGCCAAGGATACACAGCTAGGGTTATTGAGTTCTGGGTATGGATGAGGGGGCATCTCATTGAAACCTATCGAATGTTGAAAGGCCTGGACAGAGTAGACGTGGAAAGGATGTTTCCCATGGCGGGAGAGTCTAGGACAAGAGGGGCGCCTTTTCAAAACAGAGGTGCGGAGAAATCTCTTTAGCCAGAGGGTGGTGAATCTGTGGAACTGATTACCACAGGCAGCTGTGGAGACCGGGTCGTTGGGTGTATTTAAGGCAGAGATTGACAGGTTCTTGATTGGACACGGCATCAAAGGTTACGGGGAGAAGGCCGGGAACCGGGGTTGAGGAGGAGAAAGAAAAATAGATCAGCCATGATTGACTCTATGAGCCACCCGGGACTTGCATGACTGACAGTAGTGAAAACCGAGAGGAAGCTACTGACAGGATGAAGGAAACCCTGAACACCGACAGAGATGGAGGACCCTCATTGCTGCCTGAAGTGCCGGTGATGTGACAGACAGTAAGCCACTACTACCAGTGCGGAGAAACTCAAGACTCCTGAAATTCAGGGTGTATACTGTACACATTTCTCTGATATGAAATTGAACTATCGATGGGGTACAGGAGCCTAAAGACTCTCAGTTAGTGATTCAGAAACAGCTTCTTCCCTTCCATCATCAGAGTTCTGATCAGTCCAGGAGCACCACCTCATTATTAATTCCGTTTCATTTTGCACCATTTTGTTATTTCCAGTCATTTTTGTGCCTTTGCATAGTCCTGCTGCTGCTGCAAAACAACAAAACGCGTGTCGTACAAGACAGAGACAATAAACCTCGCTCTGTTAAAATCACAAGAGGCAGAAAGAAGGTGGACGGTCACACTGCTGCCCCCAGGGTAGGGGTACCTAAAATTAGAGGGTTTAGGCTTAAGGTGAGAGGAGAAAGTGTCACTCTGCACAACTCTGGGATGTGGGAGAAAGCCAACCCGGATTACTCAGCTCTGGAGTTGAGAGGATCGATACAGCAGACAGATCTGGGGTCACTGCGCAGGGACTTGGAGGGGTTTTACTGAGCCTAAATTTGCCCACATCTAGCTTGCAAAGCTTCCAAGAGGAACACAACTTTGTCGTGGTTTGGAGGCTTGCGTGCCTCGATGACCCGGAGAGCTGTGCTGGCTGGAGTCAGGGCTCTTGGTAGGGTCGCCCATGTCAAACAGGTCAAAGGGCAGAGGCCAGACCGAGAGTGACCCACCGGTCCTCCAGATTCGGGGGTTCAACTCAGGGCTAACAACCCTGACCGGTAAAACAAAACTGTTACAGAAACAGCAATGAAGAATCCCCCACTATCTGTGTGTGACGTTATCAACAGACAGGGATGGGGGGCCTTCATTGTTGCCCTCAACGTCAGGGGCATAACAGGCAGCACAGAGGTGGCAAAAAGGGGTCACAGGGGTCTTGCTGCTTTGGGACGTCCAGAAAGCCCCACACTCAAGTCTTATAATGTCTCACATCTTCACGTCGAGGGACCTTGCAAAGGGGGCTTTCCAGCTCCTGGCTGCACTTCTTGCAACGTAGCAGGCCATTCAGCCCATCAACCTATGCTGGCTTTCAAAGCATTGTCATTCCCCAAAGTCCTTCCACATATCCCCTTCCTCCAGGCCCAAGCACAGCGTCTATCCCACTGTTTTAAAGCTCTTAAATGGACTGTGTGCAAAATAAAAGGGAACCTTTCTTGCCTCCACCTACTTTGTCATATCCCTGCAACTTATTTTGCTAATTGGACTTCATTTTCTCTGTAACTAATACTTTATTCTGCATTGTTTTTACTTTTCCTTTTGAAGTGCAACAAGTTGTCTGGATGGCATGAGAAACAAAATCTATCACTGTATCGCCGTACCAATAAACCAATAACACAATTGTTAACCATCTGCACTTCAACATTATTTGAGGCAAACTTTGCTTTGTCCCACACCACGGAACATTGTCCCAAAACATGAGCTCCATTCCTCTCCCCACAGATGCTGCTTGCCCTCATAAGTGTTTCCTGTATTTTCTGTAATTTGTTCCAAATTTGCAGGGTTGTTGCGGCACTGTGAGTACGGGCCGAATCGGGCCTGTGCAGGGAGCGAGCTGATGTTTGGCCATTGCTGCAGGCGATTTGAAGCATCAGAACTGAGGTGAGGCAGGGCCAGAGCCCCAGAACTTGAAACGATCCATCGTTTGGCCAGTTTAAGAGCTGGGACAGATCAGAAAGGTTGGGTAAGGGCCCTATCGAGGCAACAGGGCCCGGGCCTGTGAGAGTATCGAGGCGACAGGGCTTGCACCTGCGAGAATATTGAGGTGACAGGGCCCGGGCCTGCGAGAATATTGAGGCGACAGGGCCTGCGCCTGCGAGAGCATCGAGGCGACAGGGCCCGGGCCTGCGAGAGCATCGAGGCGACAGGGCCTGGGCCTGCGAGAGTATCGAGGCGACAGGGCCCGGGCCTGTGAGAGTATCGAGGCGTCAGGGCCTGCGCCTGCGAGAGCATCGAGGCGACAGGGCCCGGGCCTGTGAGAGTATCGAGGTGACAGGGCCTGCGCCTGCGAGAGTATCGAGGCGACAGGGCCCGGGCCTGCGAGCGTATCGAGGCGACAGGGCCCGGGCCTGTGAGAGTATCGAGGCGACAGGGCCCGGGCCTGTGAGAGTATCGAGGTGACAGGGCCTGCGCCTGCGAGAGTATCGAGGCGACAGGGCCCGGGCCTGTGAGAGTATCGAGGCGACAGGGCCCGGGCCTGCGAGCGTATCGAGGCGACAGGGCCCGGGCCTGTGAGAGTATCGAGGCGACAGGGCCCGGGCCTGTGAGAGTATCGAGGCGACAGGGCCCGGGCCTGTGAGAGTATCGAGGCGACAGGGCCCGGGCCTGTGAGAGTATCGAGGCGACAGGGCCCGGGCCTGTGAGAGTATCGAGGCGACAGGGCCCGGGCCTGTGAGAGTATCGAGGCGACAGGGCCCGGGCCTGTGAGAGTACTGAGGCAACAGGGCTTGTGCCTGACCGAAGATGTCAGGGTGTTTGAGCCGGAGACGAGGGAGGGGCCGATGTTCCGCTTGCTACCTGCGAGGTTTACTCACCTCTGCGCTGAACTGGGGCTGTGGCCTGCAACTAACTGCAAAAAGTGCCAGCGCCTTGTGAGCCTTGTGTTAGGAAAGGCACTATAAAAACACAAGTCACTCTCTGCAGCGACCCCATGATTACAGAGCTCGTTCTTCGCCCATTTCTCCTTTCTCTCCCCTCACCAGCTGCAGCCTCACTCCATTTAGCCATGGCTGGCTTGTTGCTGTGTGTCTCTAATGGATGCTAATGTGCCCACAGCAAACAGCATAAACACCTCACAAAGCACAAAAAAGTGCTTCCTCATCTGAATGATAAAAGGCAACTATCCCCACCCAGACATCAGATAGGCCTGTAAAAGAATTACTAACACCTCATTAACAGATCCTGGAGTGTTTTTTTTACGCAGGCCTCTCCCTGTCACTTTTTCAAAGACTTGGTAGTAATCAGCAGAGACAACAGTGGCAAAACAATAACACAAACCAGCAATCCACCAAGATTTTTTAAAGCTCTTTTGGAGACCTGTCAACACAGCAGCTTGACAAATGGAAGCTGAAGGAATTCACACAAAGTGCTGGAGGAACTCAGCAGGCCAGGCAACATCCAGGGAAATGAATAAACAGTTGATATTTCAGGCCAACTCCCTTCATCAGTCCTGAAGGGCCTCAGCTCGAAACGACGACTCTGCTTATTTCCAAAGATTCCGCCAGACCTCCTGAGTTCCTGCAGCAATTTGTGTGGGTGTTACTGAAGAAATTCACGGTAATGAAGAGAGGCATGCCGCAGGGATCGGTGCTGGGTCCGTTGTGGCTGGTCATCTACATCAGCAGTCTGGTGGTAATGTGGTTAACTCGATGAGCAACTTTGCAGAAGATGCCAAGTTTGTGGTTGCAGCGGACAACGAGGAAGGTTATCCTCGCTTGCAGCGAGATCTAGACCAGCTGGAAAAATGGGCAGAGAAATGGCAGATGGAATTCAATGCTAACAAGTGTGAGGTTTTACACTCCAGTCGGACCAGCCAGGGTAGGTCTTACATTGTGAATGGTAGGGCACTGAGGAGCATGGTAGAACAGAGGGATCTGGGAATACGGGTCCATAGTTTATTGAAAGTGGCATCGCAGGTAGACAGGGCCTATTGGCACGTTGGCTTTTATAAATCAAAGTATGGAGTACAGGAGTTGGGATGTTATGTTGAAGTTGTACAAGATGTTGGTGGGGCAGAATTTGGAGAATTTGTGCAATTCTGGTCACCTACCTACAGGAAAGATGTAAATAAGGATGAAAGAGTACAGAGAAAATTTACAAGGCTGTTGCCGGGTCTGGAGGACCAGAGTTATGAGGAACGATTGAATAGGATAGGATGTTATTCCTTGGAATGTAGAAGATTAAGAGGAGACTTGATTGAGGCATACAAAATTACGAGGGGTATAGATAGGGTAAATGCAAGCAAGCTTTTTCCACTGAGGTTGGGTGGGACTACAACCAGAGGTCATGGGTGAACGGTGAAAGGTGAAATATTTAAAGGGGAACACGAGGGGGATGTTCTTCATGCAGAGGGTGGTGAGGGTGTGGAATGAGCTACTAGCACAAGTGGTGCACGCCAGCTCGGTTTCAAAGCTTATGAGAAGTTTGGGTAGGGACATGGATGGTAGGGGTGTGGAGGGCTGTGGTCCCGGTGCAGGTCGATGGGAGTGACAAAGTGTCACACACGCAGCTGCTTACCAAGTTAAGAGCCCATGGTATTACAGGAAAGTTACTGACACGGTTAGAGCATTGGCTGATTGGTAGGAGGCAGCAAGTGGGAATAAGAGGATCCTTTTCTGGTTAGCTGCCAGTGACTAGTGGTGCTCCGTAGGGGACGGTGTTGGGACCACCTCTTTTTATGCTGTAAATGAACAATTGATGGAGTAGATGGCTTTGTTGCCAAATTTGCAGATAATACAAAGATTGGAGGAGGGGCAGATAGTGTTGCGGAAACAGGTAGGATGCAGAAGGACTTAGAGAGATTAGTAGAACGGGAAAGAAAGTGGCAAATGAGATACAATGCTGGAAAATGTATGATCATGCACTTTAGTAGTAGAAATAAATGTGCGGACTATTTTCTAAACAGGGAGAAAATCCAGGAATCTGACATGCTGAGGGACTTGGGAGTCCTTGTGCAGAACACCCTGAAGGTTAACTTGCAGGTCGAGTCGGTGGTGAGGAAGGCAAATGCAATGTTAGCATTCATTTCAAGAGGTCTAGAATACGAGAGCAGGGATGTGATGCTGAGGCTTTATAAGGCACTGGTGAGGCCTCACCTTGAGTATCGTGAACAGTTTTGGGCCCCTCATCTTAGAAAAAATGTGCTGGTGTTGGAGAGGGTCCAGAGGAGGTTCACAAGGATGATTCCAGGAATGAAAAGGCTATCATATGGGGAATATTTGATGGCTCTGGATCTGTACTTACTGGAATTCAGAAGGATTGGGGGGGGGGGGGAATCTCATTGAATCTTTCGAACGTTGAAAGGCCTAGACAGAGTAGATGTGGAAAGGATGTCTCCCATGGTGGGAGAGTCTAGGACAAGAGGGCACAGCCTCAGGATGGAGGGGCGCCCTTTCAAAACAGGGATACAGAGGAATTTCTTTAGACAAAGGGTGGTGAATTTCTGGAATTTGTTGCCACCTGTAGCTGTGGAGGCCAGGTCATTGGGTGTATTTAAGGCAGAGATTGATAGGTTCTTGACTGGACATGGCATCAAAGGTTACGGGGAGAAGGGTGGGAACTGGGGTTGAGAAGGGGGAATAAAAAGCATCAACCATGGTTGAATGGCGGAGCAGATTCGATGGTTCAGATGGCCTAATTCTGCTCCTATGTCTTATGGTCTTATAGAGTACTGTAGGCAGTTTAAAGGTTTCAGCAGGGACTAGATGGGCCAAAGGGCCTGTTTCTGTGCCGTGCTTTTCTACGACTCTGTTAGGTCAGGCAGCATCGGCTAATAGGAGATAGCTAACAAACTCAGGTGATGTTTTAGGAGAAAGAACTTTCATCAAAACTGGGGAGGAGATCAAAAGTGTGGCCTTCGGGCAACCCCGGTCTCACCCTGTCAAAGACATTTCCATCGTTTGAAATGTACAAGAAGATTGGTAGCTCAGGCTGGCTGCTTGCTTGTAGGATTGTCTGCCGAGCCTGGAGGTTAGGTCGCAAACGTTTCATCACCAATTGCGCCCTGATGAAGTCATCTCGAATGATGAAAATGTACTTGCGACATGACCACCAGGGTTGGTGTATGATCCTCCAAGCAAATATTCCCTTCGTCCTATCCTTCACCTTCTCTGCAACTGAAAACTGCATTTGCTTAAAGAAAATCTTCCCCAGTTCTGACAGGTGGTCAACCCTGTTTCTCTCTCCACAGATGCCGACCAACCTCCTGAGTGTTTCCGAGATATCCGCTCTTTTTTAAAATTTGGAGGTACAATACAGTAACAGGGCCCACTGAGCCCGCGCTGCCCAATTACCCCGTGAACCCATACGTCTGTGGAATAGGGGAGGAGACAGGAGCACCTGGAGGAAGCCGCGCGATCATGGGAAGAACATACGGACAGCGGTGGAATTGACCGGGTCACCGGTGCCTTCGCACTAACCACTGCATCCCCATGCACTTCCTCTCTCGTCAGCCCCAGAGGAGGATCGACACTTTTGTTTTGGCTTATCGGATTTGCCTCGGTAAATAAAACACTATCTCCAGCAAAGCTGCTAAAGGCGTCTTCTGCCCGATAATCAGAATTAATTCAATTATCATTTTATAATTGGGAAGTGAATCCTGCCTTAAGCTTATTAATTGTAAACCTGATACTTAACCATCACATGGTTTTCAATCCCCTGCGGGACATCCTGGGAGTTAATCCCCTTTAGGTCTAGCAGAGTCCACCTCATCCTGCAGGCGTTGGGAAGTTTCTGTAGCCCACAAATGACCAAAGGCCACCCATCTGCAATTCATCTCACCTGCCACAAATGGCTTTTGATTTTAAGCAAAAGGTTGTTGACTGAAGAGTAATTAAAATCCCAATCTAGTCTCTGGGTCGGTGCAGTTACGAAGCAGCGCCTCCGTAGGAGTTTGCGGAGAGCCGGCATGACTCCTAAAACTTTGACAAACTTATATAAATGCGTATTGGCAGGCTGCATTCACGGAAGCACCAAGGCCCTTGAACAGAAAAGTAGTGGATATGGCCCAGTCCATCACGGGTAAATTCCTGCCCGCCATTGAGCACGTCTCTATGAATCATTTTATACAGGAAGGCCGAATCCATCATCAGAGACCCCCAGGGCATCCTTGCTGCTGCCATCAGGAGGGTGGTACAGGAGTCACAGGACTGGCGCCACCAGGTTCAGGAACGGTTATATAAGTAAATAAAAAAAGTAGGGAACAGGATCTGGCCCATCGAACCCACTCCGCCATTCAATAAGATCGTGGCTGATCTGGCCATGGACTCATCTCCACCCACCTGCCTTTTCCCCAAAACCCTTAATTCCCCTCCTATGCATAAGTCTATCCAAACTTGAGGAGTTATTTCCCCTCAACCATCAGGCTCTTGATCCAACACTTGCCCCACTGCTGAAATCTCCCACTTTCAGGGACTTTTATCGACCACCCACAGGCTCTGTCTTGCCCCCGTGTGTGATACCTTATCAAGCGCCTTCTGAAAATCCAGGTAAATGACATCCACTGCCTCTCCTTTGTCCACCCTGCTTGTTACTTCCTTGAAGAACTCTAACAGATTTGTCAGGCAAGATTTCCCTTCACAGAAACCATGCTGACTTTGACTTACTTTATCATTAGTCTCCAAGTACCTTGAAACCTCATCCTCAATAATAGACTCCAACACTTTCCCAGCTACTAGGGCTAGGCTAACTGGCCTACAACTCCTTTCTTTTGCCTTCCTCCCTTCTTAAAGAGTGGAATGACATTTGCAATCTTCCAGTCTTATGGGACCGTGCCAGAATCAAGTGATCCCTTGAAGATCATGACTAATGCATCAATTATCTTTCCAGAAACCTCTCTCAAGACTTTGAGATGTAGTCCATCTGGCCCAAGTGACTTATCCGCCTTGCAAAGCCTCAGCATTACATCTTTGTATTCTAGCTCTCACAAAACATGCTATTCTGCCACCAGAACTTGTGACGTGACAAGATGGCGCCAGCGACCAACGCAACCAATGGCGACGTCCTGCAGTTAGCTCATAAAAATACCGCTTCTTTAGTTAAATATGCCATCTATAAACCTGCTGGCAGAACCTCAGATGGAGATGAGAGGGCATACAGGAGCGAGATATACCAGCTTGTGGAGTGGTGTCGCAGCAACAAGCTTGCACTCAATGTCAGTAAGACCGAAGAATGGATTGTGGACTTCAGAGAGGGCAAGGTGAGGTAACACACACCAGTCTTCATGAAGGGATCAGAAGTGGAGAGAGTGGGCAATTTCAAGTTCCTGGGTGTCGATATCTCAGAGGACCTAATCTGGGCCCAACATATCACCGCAGCGATAAAGGCAGTGGCTCCATTTCATTTGGAATTTGAGGAGATTTGGTTTCTCACCAAAAAACATTTGCGAATTTCTACAGATGTACTGTGGAGACCATTCTAACTGGCTGCATCACCATCTAGTATGGGGGGGGCAGGGGCTACTTACTGCACAGGATCAAAGTAAGCTGGAGAGAGAGTTATAAACTCAGTCAGCTCCGTCATGGGCACTAGTCTCCAGGATACCAGGAGTTGTGCCTCAAAAAGGCAGCGTCCATCATTAAGGACCCCCACCACCCAGGACATCCACTCTTCTCATAGCTACCATCAGGGAGTAGGTAGAGAAACACGAAGGAACACACTCAGTGAATCACAGACAGCTCGGTAGTGTACTGGTTGGCACAATGCTTTACAGTACCAGTGACCCAGGTTCAATTCCCACCGCGGCCTGTACCTTCTCCGTGACCGCGTGGGTTTCCTCCCACAGTCCAAAGACGTTCCGATTGGTAGGTTAATTGGCCATTGTAAATTGCCCCATGATTAGGCTAGGGTTAAACCGGGGGTTGCTGGGGGTGTGTGTGAAGGCCTAGAAGGGCCTATTCCGCACGTCTCTATAAATAAATACAGTTCCTTTGTCATTCTGAATGGACATTGAGCCCATGAACACTACACCTCTAATTTTTTTTCCTTTTTTTTTGCACTACTTATTTAATTCAACTATTTAATATATATTTCCTACGATTCACATTTTGTTTTCTACCATCATTGCACTTTTGCCACAGCAGAGTTAACACGTTTCACGGCGTAGGCCGGAGACATTAAACCCGATTCTGACGAACAGGCAGAGGGTTTGTCTGGCAGCAAGTTACAAGTCACACCTCTCTGGCTATCAGCTGCTGGCAGCCAGCTGCGTTCCCTCCCTAACGCAAATCAGAGCAAGAAATTCCTCTGGAACCTCTGGGCTCACCACGATCCAACAACACAAGCTGTAAGCGTGTAAGATGCCGAAAGCAGAGCCACTAAACGCTTTCCTTTCCAATCTCCTTTTGGCTTCATCTTGCCCAACCCTTCATATATATATATATAAAAATGTTTTGTTGGTCGAGCACAGATTCCATTCCCTTGGACAGGAAGCTACAATACCTGGAACTTAAGGCAGAATACTTAACAAATGTGTTCGAGGCATTACTGTCATGCGAATCCAATATTAAACGGTCAGTTAAAACCTCCCTCTTGGCTTACAGAGTTCATACATATCCCAGTGGTCCCCGGCATGAATAATCCAGAGTTTATCTCAGTTCAAGAGGTGACAGAGAGGGAGGGGTGGGCAGTTCAAAGATCAAAATACACTTATCATCAACGTATACAGACTTGGCATTGGCGCGTGGCCTAGTGGATAAGGCATCGGTCTAGTGATCTGAAGGTCACTGGTTCGAGCCTCAGCTGAGGCAGCGCTGTGTCCTTGAGCAAGGCACTGAACCACACGTTGTTCTGCGACGACACCGGTGCCAAGCTGCTTGGGTCCTAGTGCCCTTCCCTTGGACAACATCGGTGGCGTGGAGAGGGGAAGGCCTGCAGCTTGGGCAACTGCTGGTCTCCCATACAACCCTGCCCAGGCCTGTGCGCCCTGGAAACCTTCCAATGGGCAAATCCATGGTCTCACGAGACTAACGGATGCCTATACAACCTTGAGATTGATTTCCTTACAGGCAGCCACGAAACAAAGACACCCCACAGAACCCATCAAACGACAGTCAAAACACCCAGCGTGCGGAGAGGAAAAAATAGTGCGAGCAATAAAAGCAAGCATTCAGAGCTGAAGCTTGATGAAAGTGAATCTTAGACACGAGGCCAGGCATCACTGCGGTCGGCGCAGGCCACAGCTTCCGTTTGGCGTAGAGTGGAGCTGCGTAAACGTGGGGGAGCAGTCTGGTCCGGACACCCTGACCTTTTCAATCTAGCACAGCACTTTAAACAGGCAAAATAACAAATTATCTGCCTTTACTGCTCCTGGCTACAAGCTGGCACCGCAGATCAGATGTTATTTGAAAGGACAAGTAAGCCTGTACAGGTGATCCGGAGATGACGTCAATATCCGCATGGTTTAGAAAAATTAATTCAAATCCGAATTAGAAAAATATGCCACTTGCAACAGTGGTCGTGTTTCTTGGGTATCATCAGGAAGTAAATACCCTTCATCCAATGAGGGGGAGAAATCTGCCCTCGCACCTCGTCTGGCCAAAACGTGACGATGGGGTTGGCTTGATGTTGCCATTCAAGCATTGTTGGGACCCATAGGAGGTGCGGGCTGCTCCTTCTGTCATTCTTGAGCAAGGAGGCCCTCACCTCCACCTCAATCAGGGTCACGTGAAGCCATGGGAGCAGGTGGTGGACGGTCGTACGAGTAGCCGGTGCAGATCACAAGTCCTGGTTATGTGACCACTGACACCAGGCAGACAATCTCTGAAGAGTATTGATAATGGCTGTGGGTCACCCGTCTTGTAAAGACACTGTCCAGAAGAAAGCAATGGCAAACCAGTTCTGTAGAAAAAAAATCTGCCAAGGACAATCATTGTCATGGAAAGACCATGATTCCATATGACATGGCACATAATGATGATGTCATACAACACAGTACATAATGATGATGTCATACTACACGGCACATAATGATGGTGACGACACTGGGAAAAAGATTCTGTCTACCTTATCTTGGCCTCTAATAATCTTATAAACTTGTATTAGATCTCCCGTCAGCCTCCATCGGTCCACCCCAAATGTTTGTCCAACCTCCCCTTATAGTTCATACACTCCAATCTAGAGAGGGCCCTCATACCCTTTCCAAATCTCAAAACCCAACACCCATTTGTACCACAACTACTCTTAACCCCATCTCACTCGCTCCGAGATCCTAGCATGTACTCACAACCCACCAGGAACAATTCACCATGATCCCTACACGTCGTTGGGATCTACAGTTGGATGTAGTTGGAGCGAGGGGTGGTGGACAGGGTGACCGTCCGAATTCCTGATTTCAGGGTGGGATTGCTACCCACTCGGCTGGCTCACGTTGCCCAGGCTGGAGGTTCGGTGTGGGATCCTTCAGCAAGCTGCGGGCTATGGCTAAAGCGCAGGGGGAGAGGCCACAACCAGAGTAAAGAGAAGGAAAGCACAAGAGGCATGAAGGGGTTCGATTTTCACGGAGTCGGTCTCACCTCGGTCCGTACGCGGTTGGAGCAGGGAGTGACTGACCGGTCAACCCAGCCCGGCAGCGTAGCGGTCAGCGCAACACTTGACAGCGCCGCGACCCCGGTTCAATTCCTGATGCTACCTGTAAGGAATTCATGCATTCTCCGCTTGGGCTTCTTCCCACAGTCCAACGGTCAGCAGCTTAATTGGTCATTGTAAATTGTCCTGTGAATAGGCCAGGGTTAAATCATGCCGGTGTGGCTCGAAGGCCTGGAAGGGCCTATTCAGCACTGTATCTGAAGAAATTAATGAGGAGGAGAATAGTTCAAGTGTGGAGGCAGGCGAAAGGACCAGACTCGGATTACTAATTGCCTTCTACCAGAGTGAAATAAACCACCTTTCCTGTGTGAAGGCCAGAGAGCAAAGAGTCAGAGTCAATCCAGTAAGAGCAGCAAAGAAGAGAATAAAAAACCACAGCAGCAGGGGGCCGAAGATTGTGGTGCACCCTGAACCGGTCCAAGGGGTGCGCTAGTACTGTGGGAAACGCGTAATGCACGCTTCGGACTGCGACGCCGAACAGCAAGCCTTCGGCCTCCCCTCCCGCTGTGGCAGGAGTGATATTCCTGCTCTCTGCTGCGAAAGTGAGAGAGGGGTCCTGTCTGACACGTCGAAGTGCTGGGATGGAGTCCAGATCATGGTGGGTGGTGGGGGAGGGGCTGATGCTTTCTGCTGGAACAAGTTGTGGGGGGTGAGGGTTGATGCTTTGCTGCTGTGTGGGGGGGGGGGTGTTCAGGGGTTGTAACTTAAAAAAAAATTTTTTTTTGGGGTATTTCCCCCACTCTCTGTTTCGTGGACGTTTGTGAAGAGTAAGACTTTCAGGCTGTAAACCGTACTCATTCTCTGACATTAAGTTGAGGTGTTGAAACTTTACAGAGTGGGTGCGAAGGCTTTGGAGAGCCTACAGAGAAATTTCATCAGGATGGTGCTTGGATTAGCGGGTCTGAGCTTTAAGCAGAGTTTGAACAAACTTCAGAATCAGGTTTATTATCACCAGCATGTGACGTGAAATTTGTTAACTTAGCAGCAGCAGTTCAATACAATACATAATCTAGAAGAAAATAATAACAAGTAAATCAATTACAGTATATTTATATTGAATTGATAAAAATCGTGCAAAAAACAGAAATAATATATATTAAAAAAGTGAGATAGTGTCCAGGGGTTCAATATCCATTTAGGAATCGGATGGCAGAGGGGAAGAGGCTGTTCCTGTATCGCTGAGTGTGTGTCTTCAGGCTCCTGTCCCTCCTCCCTGATGGTAACAGTGAGAAGAGGGCATGTCCTGGGTGCTGGAGGTCCTTAATAATGGACGCTGCCTTTCTGAGACACCGCTCCCTGAAGATGTCCTGGGAACTTTGTAGGCTTTCTGTGGAGTAGGGTTTAATGGTTGAACTGATAGAAGATTATGAGAGGCATAGAATGCTAGATAGTTAGATTCTTTACCCAGAGAGGAAATCTCAAACACTACAGAACACACACCAGTTAAGAGGGGCAAGTTTAAAGAAGTTATTCTGCGTGGTTGGTACTTAGATCGGGCTGCCAGGGGTGGTGGTGTGGAAGAGTGAATTGCAATAATGTTGAAGTGGCTTTTAAACACACAAATGTGCAGGCAGCAGAGGGATAGGGATCACCTTTAGCCAGGAAATGGGTAGTTTGACTTGTCACTGTGCTTGGCTCAGACGTCATGGGTTGAGGGGCTGAGGCCTGGAGACTGGAGGCCTGTTTGTGTGTGGTGGGCGGGCGGGCGAGAGGGAAGAAAGGCGCTTGTTTTACAGTTTGTATTTAACATTCCAATAATTATTTAGTAATCTTGTATCTATATACACATTGGTTGATTAACCATTCTTGGCTGTTTAAATAATTCATTACCACTGATATGTAAAAATATGTGAATTGCATCACACTACCACATAGTACCTGTGTGCCTCTCGGAGCAAAACTCGAACGAGACCCGTACTCCCGGACTCCAGTCTCTTCCCTTGAATTAACTTAGTATTTTGAAGTCACAAAGCATAACACTTGCGTTCTGTTCTGTGTTGCACTACTGAGGGTTGCCTGCATGCTACGTTGGTGCCGGGACGGGAGGCGACCCCTCCTTGCACGATGGCTGCCGACGCAAACTACGCATTTAGACCATAAGACACAGGAGCAGAATTAGGCCGTTCGGCCCATCGAGTCTGCTTCGCCATTCCATCATGCCCGATCCACTTTCCCTCTCAGCCCCTATGTTTCCATGTTTCTCACTCATCAGGCAGAATTTTTCATAACATTTGCAAATTTTTCAAATTCGTAACTGTTGTAAGTACGACAGTGACAATATGCTGATTAATATTAGAGGCTGAGTAAGGGGACGTGTAAGAGATGGCTGGCCAAGAAGTCTGATAGCCGTGGGGAAGAAGATTTTAAGTCTGGATGCTGGGGAGAGAGCTAGCATTTGTGGTTGGTTGGGAGGGCTGGGTTTCGCAGAAGCGAGGCCCGTTCTCAGAGTTTCACCTCACAGTTTTGTGCCCCGGATCTGGAAAAGAGGTGATGTCATTGGAGAGAGTCCAGGGGAGGTTCACCAGGATGATTCCGGGAATGAAGGGGTTAACAGATGAGGAGCGTTTGGCATCTTTGGGCCTGTGCTTGCTGCATCTCATTGAAGCCTACCAAATGTTGAAAGGACCAGATAAGGTGGATGTGGTGGATATGGTGGGGGTATCCAGAACTGGAGGGCACAGCCTCCAAATTGAGGCAAGGTTTTTTTTTAAAACCACGGTGTAGTGAATCTGTGGAATGCAGATGGAGGCCAAGTCCGTGGGTATATTTAAAGCAGAAGATGATCGTTTCCTGATCGGTCAGGGCATCAAAGGACAGGGCAAGAAGGCAGGCATATGGGGTTGAGTGGGATCAGGGACCAGCCATGATGGAATGTTGGAGCAGACTCGATGGGCTGAATGGCCTCATTCTGTTCTTGTGTCTTATGGTCTTACACCAGCCCCTCATACTGTCACTACTATTCAGCAGCATCATGAGACTTAGAGCTTTGCTCACGAGAGTTATTAATCGTCAGCTTCAGGACATTAGTCTGTTTATTGGAAAGACGACTCGTTCTGGAAGTTGTCTCACACAAGCCGTGGCCCGACTCTCCGACCCCACTCCCGGCCGTCAGTCACGCTGTCCTGTCGGAGCCTCACCGGTCCCTGGCTCAGTGAGACCCACACACTGCCAGAGTACTGGTTCCCCATTGCGTTCGAGAGGCACCTCGGGGGACTTCGATCGAGGAACCGAGTCTGGCGGGGACCAAAGGGCACCCTCATGATGATTTCCCATCCAATCTTCCTTCCGCCTCCTCGGCAGTCGGCCTGCAGTCACGAAGTCAACTTCTGGGCACAGCCCAGATCTGAAATTGCCGTAGAAAACGATCATAACGGTTTCGACCGATCACCGCAATTGGTTTCTTGACCAGGACCCAGAAACGAAGCCAGCCATGAGATCCAAACCCAACACTGAGAGCGTGGAGCTCCTGTGTTGAGCACTACCCCACATCCCGGACGTTTAGCTCTCTGTCGAGCACTGACCTTCATATGAATGTTCTACTTTCAAATTTGTCATAATGAGTTCAAGGAAAGAACATTCATTGCTTTCTAAAGTGAGACTCTCAGCCCTGCACCGACCTTCTCTGCTGCCGTGATCGGGGTAAAATGGCGATGTATTACACTGTACTGCTACTGCATAAAAAACAAATTTCATGACAGATGTGAGTGATGATAAACCTGATTCTGATCTGGGTCTCTGTTTTGGACTGGGAGTGGGAAGGGGGCAGGGAGAGAGGAATCATGGTTGGGAAAAGGGGAAGGGAGAGGGGAGGGAGCGGGAAGCACCAGAGAGACATTCTGTAGTGATCAATAAACCAATAGTATGGAATCAAATGACATGCCTGGTGTCTCAGGGCTGGGTGTGTCTGCACCCGCACCCCAGTCCTGGATCACCATCTCTGCCGCCTCTCCCGCGTCATTCCCAACATCCTTTGCTCCCACCAGATTTACAAACTTGCTCTCCCCTCCACCTTTACAAATAGAGTACAGTGCAAAAGCCTTAGGCACATATCTATAGGTAGGGTGTCCAAGACTTTTCAGGTCAAGTCACTTTTATTGTCATATCAACCATAACTGCTGGTACAGTATACAGTGAAAGCGAGACAACGTTCCTCCAGGACCAGAGTGTGACATGAAATTACACAAAACTACACTTGACTACACGAAACGACACAAAATGACACTACACTACGTGAAACGACAGAAAACTACACTCAACTACCCAAAATGACACAAAACTACACTTGACTACCTAAAACGACACAAAACTACACTTGACGATGTGAAACGACACAAAACTACACTCGACTACCCGAAATGACACAAAACTACACTAAACTACATGAAAAGACACAAAACTACACTAGATTAGCTGATACAACACAAAACAACACAAGACTACCTGAACTGACACAAAACTACACTAGGCTACCCGAAACGACATAAAACTACACCAGAATACCCGAAACGACACAAAACTACACTCGACTACCCAAAACGACACAAAACTACATTACACTATGTGAAACGACATAAAACTACACTAGACTACGTGAAACGACACAAAAGTACACTCGACTACCCGAAACGACACAAAACTACACTTGACTACCCAAAACGACACAAAACAACAATAGACTACCCGAAACGACACAAAACTGCACCAGTCTATCCGAAACGACACAAAACTAAACTAAACTCGACTACGTGAAATGACACAAAACTACACTCGACTACCCGAAATGACACAAAACTAAACTAAACTACATGAAAAGACATAAAACTACACTAGATTAGCTGATACAACACAAAACAACACAAGACTACCTGAAATGACACAAAACTACACTAGACTACGTGAAACGACATAAACTACACCAAACTACCCGAAACGACACAAAACTACACTCGACTACGTGAAATGACACAAAACTGCACCAGACTACCTGAAACGACAGAAAACTGCACTAGACTACCCGAAACGACACAATACTGCACTAGACTACGCGAAACGACAGAAAACTACACTCGACTACGTGAAATGACACAAAACTACACTCCACTACCCGAAACGACACAAAACTAGACACGACTATGTGAAATGACACCAAACTACACTAGATTACCTGAAACGCCACAAACTACAGACTACCTGAAACGACACAAAACTACACTCGACTAACCAAAACGACACAAAACTACACTTGACTACTTGAAATGACAGAAAACTACACTAGACTACCCGTAACGACACAAAACTAAACTCGACTACGTGAAACGACACAAACTACACCAGACTACCCGAAATGACACAACAGTACACTCGACTACGTGAAACGACACAAAACTACACTCGACTACCCAAAACGACACAATACTGCACCAGACTACCCGAAATGACACAAAAGTACACTCGACTACATGAAACGACACAAAACTACACTTGACCACCCAAAACGACACAAAACTACACACGACTACCGGAAACGACACAGAACTGCACCAGACTACCCGAAACAACACAAAACTGCACTCGACTACGTGAATCGACACAAAACTACACTCGACAACCCGAAACGACACAAAACTACACTCGATTACCCGATACAACACAAAACTACACTCGACTAAACAAAAAGACAGAAAACTACACTAGACTACCCGAAACGACACAAAACAACAATAGCCTGCCCGGAGCGACACAAAACTGCACCAGACTACCCGAAAAGACACAAAACTACACTCGACTATGTGAAAGGACACAGAACTACACTCGACAACACGATTCGACACAAAATTACACTCGACTACTCGAAACGACACAAAATTATACTACACTACGTGAAACGACAGAAAACTACACTAGACTGCGTGAAACGACACAAAAGTACACCAGACTACCCGAAACGACACAAAACTGCACCAGAGTACCCGAAACAACACAAAACTGCACCAGACTACCCGAAATGACACAAAAGTACACTGGACTACCTGAAACGACACAAAAGTGCACTAGACTATCCGAAACAACACAAAACTGCACTCGACTACGTGAATCGACACAAAACTACACTAGACAACCCGAAACGACACAAAACTACACTTGACCACCCAAAACGACACAAAACTACACACGACTACCGGAAACGACACAAAACAGCAGCAGACTACCCGAAACGACACAAAACTGCACCAGACTACCCGAAACGACACAAAACTACACTCGATTACCCGATACGACACAAAACTACACTCGACTAAGCAAAACGACAGAAAACTAGACTAGACTACCCGAAACGACACAAAAAAACAATAGCCTGCCCGAAGCGACACAAAACTGCACCAGACTATGTGAAAGGACACAGAACTACACTCGACTACCCGATTCGACACAAAACTACACTTGACTACCCGAAATGACACAAAACTACACTCGACTACGTGAAATGACACCAAAATACACTAGACTACCTGAAACGCCACAAACTACACCAGAGTACCTGAAACGACTCAAAACTACACTCGACTAACCGAAACAACACAAAACTACACTACACTACGTGAAACGACAGAAAACTACACTAGACTTCGAGAAACGACACAAAAGTACACCAGACTACCCAAAACGACACAAAACTACACACGACTACCCGAAACGACACAAAACTGCACCAGACTACCCGAAACGACACAAAACTGCACCAGACTACCCGAAACGACACAAAACTGCACCAGACTACCCGAAACGACACAAAACTGCACCAGACTACCCGAAACAACACAAAACTACACTCGATTACCCGATACGACACAAAACTACAATCGACTAACCAAAACGACAGAAAACTACACTAGACAACCAGAAACGACACAAAACAAAAAACTAGCCTGCCCGAAGCGACACAAAACTGCACCAGACTACCCGAAAAGACACAAAACTACACTGGACTATGGGAAAGGACACAGAACTACACTCGATTACCCGATTCGACACAAAACTACACTCGACTACCCGAAACGACACAAAACTACACTCAACTACGTGAAATGACACCAAAATACACTAGACTACCTGAAACGCCACAAACTACACCAGAGCACCTGAAACGACTCAAAAGTATACTCGACTAACCGAAACAACACAAAACTACACTACACTACGTGAAACGACAGAAAACTACACTCGACTACTCGAAACGACACAAAACTATACTACACTACGTGAAACGACAGAAAACTACACTAGACTGCGTGAAACGACACAAAAGTACACCAGACTACCCGAAACGACACAAAACTGCACCAGAGTACCCGAAACAACACAAAACTGCACCAGACTACCCGAAATGACACAAAAGTACACTGGACTACCTGAAACGACACAAAAGTGCACTAGACTACCCGAAACAACACAAAACTGCACTCGACTACGTGAATCGACACAAAACTACACTCGACAACCCGAAACGACACAAAACTACACTCGATTACCCGATACAACACAAAACTACACTCGACTAACCAAAAAGATAGAAAACTACACTAGACTACCCGAAACGACACAAAACAACAATAGCCTGCCCGGAGCGACACAAAACTGCACCAGACTACCCGAAAAGACACAAAACTACACTCGACTATGTGAAAGGACACAGAACTACACTCGACAACACGATTCGACACAAAATTACACTCGACTACTCGAAACGACACAAAATTATACTACACTACGTGAAACGACAGAAAACTACACTAGACTGCGTGAAACGACACAAAAGTACACCAGACTACCCGAAACGACACAAAACTGCACCAGAGTACCCGAAACAACACAAAACTGCACCAGACTACCCGAAATGACACAAAAGAACACTGGACTACCTGAAACGACACAAAAGTGCACTAGACTATCCGAAACAACACAAAACTGCACTCGACTACGTGAATCGACACAAAACTACACTCGACAACCCGAAACGACACAAAACTACACTTGACCACCCAAAACGACACAAAACTACACACGACTACCGGAAACGACACAAAACAGCAGCAGACTACCCGAAACGACACAAAACTGCACCAGACTACCCGAAACGACACAAAACTACACTCGATTACCCGATACGACACAAAACTACACTCGACTAAGCAAAACAACAGAAAACTAGACTAGACTACCCGAAACGACACAAAAAAACAATAGCCTGCCCGAAGCGACACAAAACTGCACCAGACTATGTGAAAGGACACAGAACTACACTCGACTACCCGATTCGACACAAAACTACACTTGACTACCCGAAATGACACAAAACTACACTCGACTACGTGAAATGACACCAAAATACACTAGACTACCTGAAACGCCACAAACTACACCAGAGTACCTGAAACGACTCAAAACTACACTCGACTAACCGAAACAACACAAAACTACACTACACTACGTGAAACGACAGAAAACTACACTAGACTTCGAGAAACGACACAAAAGTACACCAGACTACCCAAAACGACACAAAACTACACACGACTACCCGAAACGACACAAAACTGCACCAGACTACCCGAAACGACACAAAACTGCACCAGACTACCCGAAACGACACAAAACTGCACCAGACTACCCGAAACAACACAAAACTACACTCGATTACCCGATACGACACAAAACTACAATCGACTAACCAAAACGACAGAAAACTACACTAGACAACCAGAAACGACACAAAACAAAAAATAGCCTGCCCGAAGCGACACAAAACTGCACCAGACTACCCGAAAAGACACAAAACTACACTGGACTATGGGAAAGGACACAGAACTACACTCGACTACCCGATTCGACACAAAACTACACTCGACTACCCGAAACGACACAAAACTACACTCAACTACGTGAAATGACACCAAAATACACTAGACTACCTGAAACGCCACAAACTACACCAGAGCACCTGAAACGACTCAAAAGCATACTCGACTAACCGAAACAACACAAAACTACACTACACTACGTGAAACGACAGAAAACTACACTAGACTGCGTGAAACGACACAAAAGTACACCAGACTACCCGAAACGACACAAAACTGCACCAGAGTACCCGAAACAACACAAAACTGCACCAGACTACCCGAAATGACACAAAAGTACACTGGACTACCTGAAACGACACAAAAGTGCACTAGACTACCCGAAACAACACAAAACTGCACTCGACTACGTGAATCGACACAAAACTACACTCGACAACCCGAAACGACACAAAACTACACTCGATTACCCGATACAACACAAAACTACACTCGACTAACCAAAAAGACAGAAAACTACACTAGACTACCCGAAACGACACAAAACAACAATAGCCAGCCCGGAGCGACACAAAACTGCACCAGACTACCCGAAAAGACACAAAACTACACTGGACTATGGGAAAGGACACAGAACTACACTCAACTACCCGATTCGACACAAAACTACACTCGACTACCCGAAACGACACAAAACTACACTCAACTACGTGAAATGACACCAAAATACACTAGACTACCTGAAACGCCACAAACTACACCAGAGCACCTGAAACGACTCAAAAGTATACTCGACTAACCGAAACAACACAAAACTACACTACACTACGTGAAACGACAGAAAACTACACTCGACTACTCGAAACGACACAAAACTATACTACACTACGTGAAACGACAGAAAACTACACTAGACTGCGTGAAACGACACAAAAGTACACCAGACTACCCGAAACGACACAAAACTGCACCAGAGTACCCGAAACAACACAAAACTGCACCAGACTACCCGAAATGACACAAAAGTACACTGGACTACCTGAAACGACACAAAAGTGCACTAGACTACCCGAAACAACACAAAACTGCACTCGACTACGTGAATCGACACAAAACTACACTCGACAACCCGAAACGACACAAAACTACACTCGATTACCTGATACAACACAAAACTACACTCGACTAACCAAAAAGACAGAAAACTACACTAGACTACCCGAAACGACACAAAACAACAATAGCCAGCCCGGAGCGACACAAAACTGCACCAGACTACCCGAAAAGACACAAAACTACACTGGACTATGGGAAAGGACACAGAACTACACTCAACTACCCGATTCGACACAAAACTACACTCGACTACCCGAAACGACACAAAACTACACTCAACTACGTGAAATGACACCAAAATACACTAGACTACCTGAAACGCCACAAACTACACCAGAGCACCTGAAACGACTCAAAAGTATACTCGACTAACCGAAACAACACAAAACTACACTACACTACGTGAAACGACAGAAAACTACACTCGACTACTCGAAACGACACAAAACTATACTACACTACGTGAAACGACAGAAAACTACACTAGACTGCGTGAAACGACACAAAAGTACACCAGACTACCCGAAACGACACAAAACTGCACCAGAGTACCCGAAACAACACAAAACTGCACCAGACTACCCGAAATGACACAAAAGTACACTGGACTACCTGAAACGACACAAAAGTGCACTAGACTACCCGAAACAACACAAAACTGCACTCGACTACGTGAATCGACACAAAACTACACTCGACAACCCGAAACGACACAAAACTACACTCGACTAACCAAAAAGACAGAAAACTACACTAGACTACCCGAAACGACACAAAACAAAAATAGCCTGCCTGGAGCGACACAAAACTGCACCAGACTACCCGAAAAGACACAAAACTACACTCGACTATGTGAAAGGACACAGAACTACACTTGACAACACGATTCGACACAAAATTACACTCGACTACTCGAAACGACACAAAATTATACTACACTACGTGAAACGACAGAAAACTACACTAGACTGCGTGAAACGACACAAAAGTACACCAGACTACCCGAAACGACACAAAACTGCACCAGAGTACCCGAAACAACACAAAACTGCACCAGACTACCCGAAATGACACAAAAGTACACTGGACTACCTGAAACGACACAAAAGTGCACTAGACTATCCGAAACAACACAAAACTGCACTCGACTACGTGAATCGACACAAAACTACACTCGACAACCCGAAACGACACAAAACTACACACGACTACCGGAAACGACACAAAACAGCAGCAGACTACCCGAAACGACACAAAACAGCAGCAGACTACCCGAAACGACACAAAACTGCACCAGACTACCCGAAACGACACAAAACTACACTCGATTACCCGATACGACACAAAACTACACTCGACTAAGCAAAACGACAGAAAACTAGACTAGACTACCCGAAACGACACAAAAAAACAATAGCCTGCCCGAAGCGACACAAAACTGCACCAGACTATGTGAAAGGACACAGAACTACACTCGACTACCCGATTCGACACAAAACTACACTTGACTACCCGAAATGACACAAAACTACACTCGACTACGTGAAATGACACCAAAATACACTAGACTACCTGAAACGCCACAAACTACACCAGAGTACCTGAAACGACTCAAAACTACACTCGACTAACCGAAACAACACAAAACTACACTACACTACGTGAAACGACAGAAAACTACACTAGACTTCGAGAAACGACACAAAAGTACACCAGACTACCCAAAACGACACAAAACTACACACGACTACCCGAAACGACACAAAACTGCACCAGACTACCCGAAACGACACAAAACTGCACCAGACTACCCGAAACGACACAAAACTGCACCAGACTACCCGAAACAACACAAAACTACACTCGATTACCCGATACGACACAAAACTACAATCGACTAACCAAAACGACAGAAAACTACACTAGACAACCAGAAACGACACAAAACAAAAAATAGCCTGCCCGAAGCGACACAAAACTGCACCAGACTACCCGAAAAGACACAAAACTACACTGGACTATGGGAAAGGACACAGAACTACACTCGACTACCCGATTCGACACAAAACTACACTCGACTACCCGAAACGACACAAAACTACACTCAACTACGTGAAATGACACCAAAATACACTAGACTACCTGAAACGCCACAAACTACACCAGAGCACCTGAAACGACTCAAAAGCATACTCGACTAACCGAAACAACACAAAACTACACTACACTACGTGAAACGACAGAAAACTACACTAGACTTCGAGAAACGACACGAAAGTAAACCAGACTACCCAAAACGACACAAAACTACACACGACTACCCGAAACGACACAAAACTGCACCAGACTACCCGAAACGACACAAAACTGCACCAGACTACCCGAAACGACACAAAACTACACTCGATTACCCGATACAACACAAAACTACACTCGACAAACCAAAACGACAGAAAACTACACAAGACTACCCGAAACGACACAAAACAACAATAGCCTGCCCGAAGCGACACAAAACTGCACCAGACTACCCGAAAAGACACAAAACTACACTCGACTATGTGAAAGGACACAGAACTACTCTGGACAACACGATTCGACACAAAATTACACTCGACTACTCGAAATGATACAAAATTATACTACACTACGTGAAACGACAGAAAACTACACTAGACTGCGAGAAACGACACAAAAGTACACCAGACTACCCGAAATGACACAAAAGTACACTCGACTACCTGAAACGACACAAAAGTGCACTCGACTACGTGAATCGACACAAAACTACACTCGACAACCCGAAACGACACAAAACTACACTCGATTACCCGATACAACACAAAACTACACTCGACTAAACAAAAAGACAGAAAACTACACTAGACTACCCGAAACGACACAAAACAACAATAGCCTGCCCGGAGCGACACAAAACTGCACCAGACTACCCGAAAAGACACAAAACTACACTCGACTATGTGAAAGGACACAGAACTACACTCGACAACACGATTCGACACAAAATTACACTCGACTACTCGAAACGACACAAAATTATACTACACTACGTGAAACGACAGAAAACTACACTAGACTGCGTGAAACGACACAAAAGTACACCAGACTACCCGAAACGACACAAAACTGCACCAGAGTACCCGAAACAACACAAAACTGCACCAGACTACCCGAAATGACACAAAAGTACACTGGACTACCTGAAACGACACAAAAGTGCACTAGACTATCCGAAACAACACAAAACTGCACTCGACTACGTGAATCGACACAAAACTGCACTCGACAACCCGAAACGACACAAAACTACACTCGATTACCCGATACAACACAAAACTACACTCGACTAAACAAAAAGACAGAAAACTACACTAGACTACCCGAAACGACACAAAACAACAATAGCCTGCCCGGAGCGACACAAAACTGCACCAGACTACCCGAAAAGACACAAAACTACACTCGACTATGTGAAAGGACACAGAACTACACTCGACAACACGATTCGACACAAAATTACACTCGACTACTCGAAACGACACAAAATTATACTACACTACGTGAAACGACAGAAAACTACACTAGACTGCGTGAAACGACACAAAAGTACACCAGACTACCCGAAACGACACAAAACTGCACCAGAGTACCCGAAACAACACAAAACTGCACCAGACTACCCGAAATGACACAAAAGTACACTGGACTACCTGAAACGACACAAAAGTGCACTAGACTATCCGAAACAACACAAAACTGCACTCGACTACGTGAATCGACACAAAACTACACTCGACAACCCGAAACGACACAAAACTACACTTGACCACCCAAAACGACACAAAACTACACACGACTACCGGAAACGACACAAAACAGCAGCAGACTACCCGAAACGACACAAAACTGCACCAGACTACCCGAAACGACACAAAACTACACTCGATTACCCGATACGACACAAAACTACACTCGACTAAGCAAAACGACAGAAAACTAGACTAGACTACCCGAAACGACACAAAAAAACAATAGCCTGCCCGAAGCGACACAAAACTGCACCAGACTATGTGAAAGGACACAGAACTACACTCGACTACCCGATTCGACACAAAACTACACTTGACTACCCGAAATGACACTAAACTACACTCGACTACGTGAAATGACACCAAAATACACTAGACTACCTGAAACGCCACAAACTACACCAGAGTACCTGAAACGACTCAAAACTACACTCGACTAACCGAAACAACACAAAACTACACTACACTACGTGAAACGACAGAAAACTACACTAGACTTCGAGAAACGACACAAAAGTACACCAGACTACCCAAAACGACACAAAACTACACACGACTACCCGAAACGACACAAAACTGCACCAGACTACCCGAAACGACACAAAACTGCACCAGACTACCCGAAACGACACAAAACTGCACCAGACTACCCGAAACGACACAAAACTACACTCGATTACCCGATACGACACAAAACTACAATCGACTAACCAAAACGACAGAAAACTACACTAGACAACCAGAAACGACACAAAACAAAAAATAGCCTGCCCGAAGCGACACAAAACTGCACCAGACTACCCGAAAAGACACAAAACTACACTGGACTATGGGAAAGGACACAGAACTACACTCGACTACCCGATTCGACACAAAACTACACTCGACTACCCGAAACGACACAAAACTACACTCAACTACGTGAAATGACACCAAAATACACTAGACTACCTGAAACGCCACAAACTACACCAGAGCACCTGAAACGACTCAAAAGCATACTCGACTAACCGAAACAACACAAAACTACACTACACTACGTGAAACGACAGAAAACTACACTAGACTGCGTGAAACGACACAAAAGTACACCAGACTACCCGAAACGACACAAAACTGCACCAGAGTACCCGAAACAACACAAAACTGCACCAGACTACCCGAAATGACACAAAAGTACACTGGACTACCTGAAACGACACAAAAGTGCACTAGACTATCCGAAACAACACAAAACTGCACTCGACTACGTGAATCGACACAAAACTGCACTCGACAACCCGAAACGACACAAAACTACACTCGATTACCCGATACAACACAAAACTACACTCGACTAAACAAAAAGACAGAAAACTACACTAGACTACCCGAAACGACACAAAACAACAATAGCCTGCCCGGAGCGACACAAAACTGCACCAGACTACCCGAAAAGACACAAAACTACACTCGACTATGTGAAAGGACACAGAACTACACTCGACAACACGATTCGACACAAAATTACACTCGACTACTCGAAACGACACAAAATTATACTACACTACGTGAAACGACAGAAAACTACACTAGACTGCGAGAAACGACACAAAAGTACACCAGACTACCCGAAATGACACAAAAGTACACTCGACTACCTGAAACGACACAAAAGTGCACTAGACTACCTGAAACAACACAAAACTGCACTCGACTACGTGAATCGACACAAAACTACACTCGACAACCCGAAACGACACAAAACTACACTCGATTACCCGATACAACACAAAACTACACTCGACTAAACAAAAAGACAGAAAACTACACTAGACTACCCGAAACGACACAAAAGAACAATAGCCTGCCCGGAGCGACACAAAACTGCACCAGACTACCCGAAACGACACAAAACTACACTCGACTATGTGAAAGGACACAGAACTACACTCGACAACACGATTCGACACAAAATTACACTCGACTACTCGAAACGACACAAAATTATACTACACTACGTGAAACGACAGAAAACTACACTAGACTGCGTGAAACGACACAAAAGTACACCAGACTACCCGAAACGACACAAAACTGCACCAGAGTACCCGAAACAACACAAAACTGCACCAGACTACCCGAAATGACACAAAAGTACACTGGACTACCTGAAACGACACAAAAGTGCACTAGACTATCCGAAACAACACAAAACTGCACTCGACTACGTGAATCGACACAAAACTGCACTCGACAACCCGAAACGACACAAAACTACACTCGATTACCCGATACAACACAAAACTACACTCGACTAAACAAAAAGACAGAAAACTACACTAGACTACCCGAAACGACACAAAACAACAATAGCCTGCCCGGAGCGACACAAAACTGCACCAGACTACCCGAAAAGACACAAAACTACACTCGACTATGTGAAAGGACACAGAACTACACTCGACAACACGATTCGACACAAAATTACACTCGACTACTCGAAACGACACAAAATTATACTACACTACGTGAAACGACAGAAAACTACACTAGACTGCGTGAAACGACACAAAAGTACACCAGACTACCCGAAACGACACAAAACTGCACCAGAGTACCCGAAACAACACAAAACTGCACCAGACTACCCGAAATGACACAAAAGTACACTGGACTACCTGAAACGACACAAAAGTGCACTAGACTATCCGAAACAACACAAAACTGCACTCGACTACGTGAATCGACACAAAACTACACTCGACAACCCGAAACGACACAAAACTACACTTGACCACCCAAAACGACACAAAACTACACACGACTACCGGAAACGACACAAAACAGCAGCAGACTACCCGAAACGACACAAAACTGCACCAGACTACCCGAAACGACACAAAACTACACTCGATTACCCGATACGACACAAAACTACACTCGACTAAGCAAAACGACAGAAAACTAGACTAGACTACCCGAAACGACACAAAAAAACAATAGCCTGCCCGAAGCGACACAAAACTGCACCAGACTATGTGAAAGGACACAGAACTACACTCGACTACCCGATTCGACACAAAACTACACTTGACTACCCGAAATGACACAAAACTACACTCGACTACGTGAAATGACACCAAAATACACTAGACTACCTGAAACGCCACAAACTACACCAGAGTACCTGAAACGACTCAAAACTACACTCGACTAACCGAAACAACACAAAACTACACTACACTACGTGAAACGACAGAAAACTACACTAGACTTCGAGAAACGACACAAAAGTACACCAGACTACCCAAAACGACACAAAACTACACACGACTACCCGAAACGACACAAAACTGCACCAGACTACCCGAAACGACACAAAACTGCACCAGACTACCCGAAACGACACAAAACTGCACCAGACTACCCGAAACAACACAAAACTACACTCGATTACCCGATACGACACAAAACTACAATCGACTAACCAAAACGACAGAAAACTACACTAGACAACCAGAAACGACACAAAACAAAAAATAGCCTGCCCGAAGCGACACAAAACTGCACCAGACTACCCGAAAAGACACAAAACTACACTGGACTATGGGAAAGGACACAGAACTACACTCGACTACCCGATTCGACACAAAACTACACTCGACTACCCGAAACGACACAAAACTACACTCAACTACGTGAAATGACACCAAAATACACTAGACTACCTGAAACGCCACAAACTACACCAGAGCACCTGAAACGACTCAAAAGCATACTCGACTAACCGAAACAACACAAAACTACACTACACTACGTGAAACGACAGAAAACTACACTAGACTGCGTGAAACGACACAAAAGTACACCAGACTACCCGAAACGACACAAAACTGCACCAGAGTACCCGAAACAACACAAAACTGCACCAGACTACCCGAAATGACACAAAAGTACACTGGACTACCCGAAACGACACAAAAGTGCACTAGACTACCCGAAACAACACAAAACTGCACTCGACTACGTGAATCGACACAAAACTACACTCGACAACCCGAAACGACACAAAACTACACTCGATTACCCGATACAACACAAAACTACACTCGACTACGTGAAATGACACCAAAATACACTAGACTACCTGAAACGCCACAAACTACACCAGAGTACCTGAAACGACTCAAAACTACACTCGACTAACCGAAACAACACAAAACTACACTACATTACGTGAAACGACAGAAAACTACACTAGACTTCGAGAAACGACACAAAAGTACACCAGACTACCCAAAACGACACAAAACTACACACGACTACCCGAAACGACACAAAACTGCACCAGACTACCCGAAACGACACAAAACTGCACCAGACTACCCGAAATGACACAAAACTGCACCAGACTACCCGAAACGACACAAAACTGCACCAGACTACCCGAAACAACACAAAACTACACTCGATTACCCGATACGACACAAAACTACAATCGACTAACCAAAACGACAGAAAACTACACTAGACAACCAGAAACGACACAAAACAAAAAATAGCCTGCCCGAAGCGACACAAAACTGCACCAGACTACCCGAAAAGACACAAAACTACACTGGACTATGGGAAAGGACACAGAACTACACTCGACTACCCGATTCGACACAAAACTACACTCGACTACCCGAAACGACACAAAACTACACTCAACTACGTGAAATGACACCAAAATACACTAGACTACCTGAAACGCCACAAACTACACCAGAGCACCTGAAACGACTCAAAAGTATACTCGACTAACCGAAACAACACTAAACTACACCACACTACGTGAAACGACAGAAAACTACACTCGACTACTCGAAACGACACAAAACTATACTACACTACGTGAAACGACAGAAAACTACACTAGACTGCGTGAAACGACACAAAAGTACACCAGACTACCCGAAACGACACAAAACTGCACCAGAGTACCCGAAACAACACAAAACTGCACCAGACTACCCGAAATGACACAAAAGTACACTGGACTACCCGAAACGACACAAAAGTGCACTAGACTACCCGAAACAACACAAAACTACACTCGACTAACCAAAAAGACAGAAAACTACACTAGACTACCCGAAACGACACAAAACAACAATAGCCTGCCCGGAGCGACACAAAACTGCACCAGACTACCCGAAAAGACACAAAACTACACTCGACTATGTGAAAGGACACAGAACTACACTGGACAACACGATTCGACACAAAATTACACTCGACTACTCGAAATGACACAAAATTATACTACACTACGTGAAACGACAGAAAACTACACTAGACTGCGAGAAACGACACAAAAGTACACCAGACTACCCGAAACGACACAAAACTGCACCAGAGTACCCGAAACAACACAAAACTGCACCAGACTACCCGAAATGACACAAAAGTACACTGGACTACCTGAAACGACACAAAAGTGCACTAGACTATCCGAAACAACACAAAACTGCACTCGACTACGTGAATCGACACAAAACTACACTCGACAACCCGAAACGACACAAAACTACACTTGACCACCCAAAACGACACAAAACTACACACGACTACCGGAAACGACACAAAACAGCAGCAGACTACCCGAAACGACACAAAACTGCACCAGACTACCCGAAACGACACAAAACTACACTCGATTACCCGATACGACACAAAACTACAGACTAAGCAAAACGACAGAAAACTAGACGAGACTACCCGAAACGACACAAAAAAACAATAGCCTGCCCGAAGCGACACAAAACTGCACCAGACTATGTGAAAGGACACAGAACTACACTCGACTACCCGATTCGACACAAAACTACACTTGACTACCCGAAATGACACAAAACTACACTCGACTACGTGAAATGACACCAAAATACACTAGACTACCTGAAACGCCACAAACTACACCAGAGTACCTGAAACGACTCAAAACTACACTCGACTAACCGAAACAACACAAAACTACACTACACTACGTGAAACGACAGAAAACTACACTAGACTTCGAGAAACGACACAAAAGTACACCAGACTACCCAAAACGACACAAAACTACACACGACTACCCGAAACGACACAAAACTGCACCAGACTACCCGAAACGACACAAAACTGCACCAGATTACCCGAAACGACACAAAACTGCACCAGACTACCCGAAACGACACAAAACTGCACCAGACTACCCGAAACAACACAAAACTACACTCAACTACGTGAAATGACACCAAAATACACTAGACTACCTGAAACGCCACAAACTACACCAGAGCACCTGAAACGACTCAAAAGTATACTCGACTAACCGAAACAACACTAAACTACACCACACTACGTGAAACGACAGAAAACTACACTCGACTACTCGAAACGACACAAAACTATACTACACTACGTGAAACGACAGAAAACTACACTAGACTGCGTGAAACGACACAAAAGTACACCAGACTACCCGAAACGACACAAAACTGCACCAGAGTACCCGAAACAACACAAAACTGCACCAGACTACCCGAAATGACACAAAAGTACACTGGACTACCCGAAACGACACAAAAGTGCACTAGACTACCCGAAACAACACAAAACTACACTCGACTAACCAAAAAGACAGAAAACTACACTAGACTACCCGAAACGACACAAAACAACAATAGCCTGCCCGGAGCGACACAAAACTGCACCAGACTACCCGAAAAGACACAAAACTACACTCGACTATGTGAAAGGACACAGAACTACACTGGACAACACGATTCGACACAAAATTACACTCGACTACTCGAAATGACACAAAATTATACTACACTACGTGAAACGACAGAAAACTACACTAGACTGCGAGAAACGACACAAAAGTACACCAGACTACCCGAAACGACACAAAACTGCACCAGAGTACCCGAAACAACACAAAACTGCACCAGACTACCCGAAATGACACAAAAGTACACTGGACTACCTGAAACGACACAAAAGTGCACTAGACTATCCGAAACAACACAAAACTGCACTCGACTACGTGAATCGACACAAAACTACACTCGACAACCCGAAACGACACAAAACTACACTTGACCACCCAAAACGACACAAAACTACACACGACTACCGGAAACGACACAAAACAGCAGCAGACTACCCGAAACGACACAAAACTGCACCAGACTACCCGAAACGACACAAAACTACACTCGATTACCCGATACGACACAAAACTACACTCGACTAAGCAAAACGACAGAAAACTAGACGAGACTACCCGAAACGACACAAAAAAACAATAGCCTGCCCGAAGCGACACAAAACTGCACCAGACTATGTGAAAGGACACAGAACTACACTCGACTACCCGATTCGACACAAAACTACACTTGACTACCCGAAATGACACAAAACTACACTCGACTACGTGAAATGACACCAAAATACACTAGACTACCTGAAACGCCACAAACTACACCAGAGTACCTGAAACGACTCAAAACTACACTCGACTAACCGAAACAACACAAAACTACACTACACTACGTGAAACGACAGAAAACTACACTAGACTTCGAGAAACGACACAAAAGTACACCAGACTACCCAAAACGACACAAAACTACACACGACTACCCGAAACGACACAAAACTGCACCAGACTACTCGAAACGACACAAAACTGCACCAGACTACCCGAAACGACACAAAACTGCACCAGACTACCCGAAACGACACAAAACTGCACCAGACTACCCGAAACAACACAAAACTACACTCGATTACCCGATACGACACAAAACTACAATCGACTAACCAAAACGACAGAAAACTACACTAGACAACCAGAAACGACACAAAACAAAAAATAGCCTGCCCGAAGCGACACAAAACTGCACCAGACTACCCGAAACGACACAAAACTGCACCAGAGTACCCGAAACAACACAAAACTGCACCAGACTACCTGAAAAGACACAAAAGTACACTCGACTACCTGAAACGACACAAAAGTGCACTAGACTATCCGAAACAACACAAAACTGCACTCGACTACGTGAATCGACACAAAACTGCACTCGACAACCCGAAACGACACAAAACTACACTCGATTACCCGATACAACACAAAACTACACTCGACTAAACAAAAAGACAGAAAACTACACTAGACTACCCGAAACGACACAAAACAACAATAGCCTGCCCGGAGCGACACAAAACTGCACCAGACTACCCGAAAAGACACAAAACTACACTCGACTATGTGAAAGGACACAGAACTACACTCGACAACACGATTCGACACAAAATTACACTCGACTACTCGAAACGACACAAAATTATACTACACTACGTGAAACGACAGAAAACTACACTAGACTGCGAGAAACGACACAAAAGTACACCAGACTACCCGAAATGACACAAAAGTACACTCGACTACCTGAAACGACACAAAAGTGCACTAGACTACCTGAAACAACACAAAACTGCACTCGACTACGTGAATCGACACAAAACTACACTCGACAACCCGAAACGACACAAAACTACACTCGATTACCCGATACAACACAAAACTACACTCGACTAAACAAAAAGACAGAAAACTACACTAGACTACCCGAAACGACACAAAACAACAATAGCCTGCCCGGAGCGACACAAAACTGCACCAGACTACCCGAAAAGACACAAAACTACACTCGACTATGTGAAAGGACACAGAACTACACTCGACAACACGATTCGACACAAAATTACACTCGACTACTCGAAACGACACAAAATTATACTACACTACGTGAAACGACAGAAAACTACACTAGACTGCGTGAAACGACACAAAAGTACACCAGACTACCCGAAACGACACAAAACTGCACCAGAGTACCCGAAACAACACAAAACTGCACCAGACTACCCGAAATGACACAAAAGTACACTGGACTACCTGAAACGACACAAAAGTGCACTAGACTATCCGAAACAACACAAAACTGCACTCGACTACGTGAATCGACACAAAACTGCACTCGACAACCCGAAACGACACAAAACTACACTCGATTACCCGATACAACACAAAACTACACTCGACTAAACAAAAAGACAGAAAACTACACTAGACTACCCGAAACGACACAAAACAACAATAGCCTGCCCGGAGCGACACAAAACTGCACCAGACTACCCGAAAAGACACAAAACTACACTCGACTATGTGAAAGGACACAGAACTACACTCGACAACACGATTCGACACAAAATTACACTCGACTACTCGAAACGACACAAAATTATACTACACTACGTGAAACGACAGAAAACTACACTAGACTGCGTGAAACGACACAAAAGTACACCAGACTACCCGAAACGACACAAAACTGCACCAGAGTACCCGAAACAACACAAAACTGCACCAGACTACCCGAAATGACACAAAAGTACACTGGACTACCTGAAACGACACAAAAGTACACCAGACTACCTGAAAAGACACAAAAGTACACTCGACTAACCGAAACGACACAAAAGTGCACTAGACTATCCGAAACAACACAAAACTGCACTCGACTACGTGAATCGACACAAAACTACACTCGACAACCCGAAACGACACAAAACTACACTTGACCACCCAAAACGACACAAAACTACACACGACTACCGGAAACGACACAAAACAGCAGCAGACTACCCGAAACGACACAAAACTGCACCAGACTACCCGAAACGACACAAAACTACACTCGATTACCCGATACGACACAAAACTACACTCGACTAAGCAAAACGACAGAAAACTAGACTAGACTACCCGAAACGACACAAAAAAACAATAGCCTGCCCGAAGCGACACAAAACTGCACCAGACTATGTGAAAGGACACAGAACTACACTCGACTACCCGATTCGACACAAAACTACACTTGACTACCCGAAATGACACAAAACTACACTCGACTACGTGAAATGACACCAAAATACACTAGACTACCTGAAACGCCACAAACTACACCAGAGTACCTGAAACGACTCAAAACTACACTCGACTAACCGAAACAACACAAAACTACACTACACTACGTGAAACGACAGAAAACTACACTAGACTTCGAGAAACGACACAAAAGTACACCAGACTACCCAAAACGACACAAAACTACACACGACTACCCGAAACGACACAAAACTGCACCAGACTACCCGAAACGACACAAAACTGCACCAGACTACCCGAAACGACACAAAACTGCACCAGACTACCCGAAACAACACAAAACTACACTCGATTACCCGATACGACACAAAACTACAATCGACTAACCAAAACGACAGAAAACTACACTAGACAACCAGAAACGACACAAAACAAAAAATAGCCTGCCCGAAGCGACACAAAACTGCACCAGACTACCCGAAAAGACACAAAACTACACTGGACTATGGGAAAGGACACAGAACTACACTCGACTACCCGATTCGACACAAAACTACACTCGACTACCCGAAACGACACAAAACTACACTCAACTACGTGAAATGACACCAAAATACACTAGACTACCTGAAACGCCACAAACTACACCAGAGCACCTGAAACGACTCAAAAGCATACTCGACTAACCGAAACAACACAAAACTACACTACACTACGTGAAACGACAGAAAACTACACTAGACTGCGTGAAACGACACAAAAGTACACCAGACTACCCGAAACGACACAAAACTGCACCAGAGTACCCGAAACAACACAAAACTGCACCAGACTACCCGAAATGACACAAAAGTACACTGGACTACCTGAAACAACACAAAAGTGCACTAGACTATCCGAAACGACACAAAACTGCGCTAGACTACCCGAAACAACACAAAACTGCACTCGACTACGTGAATCGACACAAAACTACACTCGACAACCCGAAACGACACAAAACTACACTCGATTACCCGATACAACACAAAACTACACTCGACTATGTGAAATGACACCAAAATACACTAGACTACCTGAAACGCCACAAACTACACCAGAGTACCTGAAACGACTCAAAACTACACTCGACTAACCGAAACAACACAAAACTACACTACATTACGTGAAACGACAGAAAACTACACTAGACTTCGAGAAACGACACAAAAGTACACCAGACTACCCAAAACGACACAAAACTACACACGACTACCCGAAACGACACAAAACTGCACCAGACTACCCGAAACGACACAAAACTGCACCAGACTACCCGAAATGACACAAAACTGCACCAGACTACCCGAAACGACACAAAACTGCACCAGACTACCCGAAACAACACAAAACTACACTCGATTACCCGATACGACACAAAACTACAATCGACTAACCAAAACGACAGAAAACTACACTAGACAACCAGAAACGACACAAAACAAAAAATAGCCTGCCCGAAGCGACACAAAACTGCACCAGACTACCCGAAAAGACACAAAACTACACTGGACTATGGGAAAGGACACAGAACTACACTCGACTACCCGATTCGACACAAAACTACACTCGACTACCCGAAACGACACAAAACTACACTCAACTACGTGAAATGACACCAAAATACACTAGACTACCTGAAACGCCACAAACTACACCAGAGCACCTGAAACGACTCAAAAGTATACTCGACTAACCGAAACAACACTAAACTACACCACACTACGTGAAACGACAGAAAACTACACTCGACTACTCGAAACGACACAAAACTATACTACACTACGTGAAACGACAGAAAACTACACTAGACTGCGTGAAACGACACAAAAGTACACCAGACTACCCGAAACGACACAAAACTGCACCAGAGTACCCGAAACAACACAAAACTGCACCAGACTACCCGAAATGACACAAAAGTACACTGGACTACCCGAAACGACACAAAAGTGCACTAGACTACCCGAAACAACACAAAACTACACTCGACTAACCAAAAAGACAGAAAACTACACTAGACTACCCGAAACGACACAAAACAACAATAGCCTGCCCGGAGCGACACAAAACTGCACCAGACTACCCGAAAAGACACAAAACTACACTCGACTATGTGAAAGGACACAGAACTACACTGGACAACACGATTCGACACAAAATTACACTCGACTACTCGAAATGACACAAAATTATACTACACTACGTGAAACGACAGAAAACTACACTAGACTGCGAGAAACGACACAAAAGTACACCAGACTACCCGAAACGACACAAAACTGCACCAGAGTACCCGAAACAACACAAAACTGCACCAGACTACCCGAAATGACACAAAAGTACACTGGACTACCTGAAACGACACAAAAGTGCACTAGACTATCCGAAACAACACAAAACTGCACTCGACTACGTGAATCGACACAAAACTACACTCGACAACCCGAAACGACACAAAACTACACTTGACCACCCAAAACGACACAAAACTACACACGACTACCGGAAACGACACAAAACAGCAGCAGACTACCCGAAACGACACAAAACTGCACCAGACTACCCGAAACGACACAAAACTACACTCGATTACCCGATACGACACAAAACTACACTCGACTAAGCAAAACGACAGAAAACTAGACGAGACTACCCGAAACGACACAAAAAAACAATAGCCTGCCCGAAGCGACACAAAACTGCACCAGACTATGTGAAAGGACACAGAACTACACTCGACTACCCGATTCGACACAAAACTACACTTGACTACCCGAAATGACACAAAACTACACTCGACTACGTGAAATGACACCAAAATACACTAGACTACCTGAAACGCCACAAACTACACCAGAGTACCTGAAACGACTCAAAACTACACTCGACTAACCGAAACAACACAAAACTACACTACACTACGTGAAACGACAGAAAACTACACTAGACTTCGAGAAACGACACAAAAGTACACCAGACTACCCAAAACGACACAAAACTACACACGACTACCCGAAACGACACAAAACTGCACCAGACTACCCGAAACGACACAAAACTGCACCAGATTACCCGAAACGACACAAAACTGCACCAGACTACCCGAAACGACACAAAACTGCACCAGACTACCCGAAACAACACAAAACTACACTCAACTACGTGAAATGACACCAAAATACACTAGACTACCTGAAACGCCACAAACTACACCAGAGCACCTGAAACGACTCAAAAGTATACTCGACTAACCGAAACAACACTAAACTACACCACACTACGTGAAACGACAGAAAACTACACTCGACTACTCGAAACGACACAAAACTATACTACACTACGTGAAACGACAGAAAACTACACTAGACTGCGTGAAACGACACAAAAGTACACCAGACTACCCGAAACGACACAAAACTGCACCAGAGTACCCGAAACAACACAAAACTGCACCAGACTACCCGAAATGACACAAAAGTACACTGGACTACCCGAAACGACACAAAAGTGCACTAGACTACCCGAAACAACACAAAACTACACTCGACTAACCAAAAAGACAGAAAACTACACTAGACTACCCGAAACGACACAAAACAACAATAGCCTGCCCGGAGCGACACAAAACTGCACCAGACTACCCGAAAAGACACAAAACTACACTCGACTATGTGAAAGGACACAGAACTACACTGGACAACACGATTCGACACAAAATTACACTCGACTACTCGAAATGACACAAAATTATACTACACTACGTGAAACGACAGAAAACTACACTAGACTGCGAGAAACGACACAAAAGTACACCAGACTACCCGAAACGACACAAAACTGCACCAGAGTACCCGAAACAACACAAAACTGCACCAGACTACCCGAAATGACACAAAAGTACACTGGACTACCTGAAACGACACAAAAGTGCACTAGACTATCCGAAACAACACAAAACTGCACTCGACTACGTGAATCGACACAAAACTACACTCGACAACCCGAAACGACACAAAACTACACTTGACCACCCAAAACGACACAAAACTACACACGACTACCGGAAACGACACAAAACAGCAGCAGACTACCCGAAACGACACAAAACTGCACCAGACTACCCGAAACGACACAAAACTACACTCGATTACCCGATACGACACAAAACTACACTCGACTAAGCAAAACGACAGAAAACTAGACGAGACTACCCGAAACGACACAAAAAAACAATAGCCTGCCCGAAGCGACACAAAACTGCACCAGACTATGTGAAAGGACACAGAACTACACTCGACTACCCGATTCGACACAAAACTACACTTGACTACCCGAAATGACACAAAACTACACTCGACTACGTGAAATGACACCAAAATACACTAGACTACCTGAAACGCCACAAACTACACCAGAGTACCTGAAACGACTCAAAACTACACTCGACTAACCGAAACAACACAAAACTACACTACACTACGTGAAACGACAGAAAACTACACTAGACTTCGAGAAACGACACAAAAGTACACCAGACTACCCAAAACGACACAAAACTACACACGACTACCCGAAACGACACAAAACTGCACCAGACTACTCGAAACGACACAAAACTGCACCAGACTACCCGAAACGACACAAAACTGCACCAGACTACCCGAAACGACACAAAACTGCACCAGACTACCCGAAACAACACAAAACTACACTCGATTACCCGATACGACACAAAACTACAATCGACTAACCAAAACGACAGAAAACTACACTAGACAACCAGAAACGACACAAAACAAAAAATAGCCTGCCCGAAGCGACACAAAACTGCACCAGACTACCCGAAAAGACACAAAACTACACTGGACTATGGGAAAGGACACAGAACTACACTCGACTACCCGATTCGACACAAAACTACACTCGACTACCCGAAACGACACAAAACTACACTCAACTACGTGAAATGACACCAAAATACACTAGACTACCTGAAACGCCACAAACTACACCAGAGCACCTGAAACGACTCAAAAGTATACTCGACTAACCGAAACAACACAAAACTACACTACACTACGTGAAACGACAGAAAACTACACTCGACTACTCGAAACGACACAAAACTATACTACACTACGTGAAACGACAGAAAACTACACTAGACTGCGTGAAACGACACAAAAGTACACCAGACTACCCGAAACGACACAAAACTGCAGCAGAGTACCCGAAACAACACAAAACTGCACCAGACTACCCGAAATGACACAAAAGTACACTCGACTACCTGAAACGACACAAAAGTGCACTATACTACCCGAAACAACACAAAACTGCACTCGACTACGTGAATCGACACAAAACTACACTCGACAACCCGAAATGACACAAAACTGCACCAGACTACCCGAAACGACACAAAACTACACTTGACCACACAAAACGACACAAAACTACACACGACTACCGGAAACGACAGAAAACTGCACCAGACTACCCGAAACGACACAAAATTGCACCAGACTACCCGAAATGACACAAAACTACACTTGACCACCCAAAACGACACAAAACTACACACGACTACCGGAAACGACACAAAACTGCACCAGACTACCCGAAACGACACAAAACTGCACCAGACTACCCGAAACGACACAAAACTACACTCGATTACCCGATACAACACAAAACTACACTCGACTAACCAAAAAGACAGAAAACTACACTAGACTACCCGAAACGACACAAAACAACAATAGCCAGCCCGGAGCGACACAAAACTGCACCAGACTACCCGAAAAGACACAAAACTACACTGGACTATGGGAAAGGACACAGAACTACACTCGACTACCCGATTCGACACAAAACTACACTCGACTACCCGAAACGACACAAAACTGCACTCGACTACGTGAAATGACACCAAAATACACTAGACTACCTGAAACGCCACAAACTACACCAGAGTAACTGAAACGACTCAAAACTACACTCGACTAACCGAAACGACACAAAACTACACTACACTACGTGAAACGACAGAAAACTACACTAGACTGCGAGAAACGACACAAAAGTACACCAGACTTCCCGAAACGACACAGAACTACACTCCACTACCCGAAACGACACAAAACTACACTCGACTACGTGAAATGACACCAAAATACACTAGACTACCTGAAACGCCACAAACTACACCAGAGTAACTGAAACGACTCAAAACTACACTCGACTAACCGAAACGACACAAAACTACACTACACTACGTGAAACGACAGAAAACTATACTAGACTGCGAGAAACGACACAAAAGTACACCAGACTACCCGAAACGACACAAAACTGCACCAGAGTACCCGAAACGACACAAAACTGCATTAGAGTACCCGAAACAACACAAAACTGCACCAGACTACCCGAAATGACACAAAAGTACACTCGACTACCTGAAACAACACAAAGGTGCACTAGACAACCCGAAACAACACAAAACTGCACTCGACTACGTGAATCGACACAAAACTACACTCGACAACCCGAAACGACACAAAACTGCACCAGACTACCCGAAACGACACAAAACTACACTTGACCACCCAAAACAACACAAAACTACACACGACTACCGTAAACGACACAAAACTGCACCAGACTACCTGAAACGACACAAAACTGCACTCGATTACCCGATACGACACAGAACTACACTTGACTAACCAAAACGACAGAAAACTACACTAGACTACCAGAAATGACACAAAACAACAATAGCCTGCCCGAAGAGACACAAAACTGCACCAGACTACCCGAAACAACACAGAACTACACTCGATTACCCGAAACGACACAAAACTGCACTCGATTACCCAAAACGACACAAAACTACACTCGATTACCCGATACGACACAAAACTACACTCGATTAACCAAAACGACAGAAAACTAGACTAGACTACCCGAAATGACACAAAAAAAACAATAGCCTGCCCGAAGCGACACAAAACTGCACCAGACTACCCGAAACAACACAAAACTACACTCGATTACCCGATACGACACAGAACTACACTTGACTAACCAAAACGACAGAAAACTACACTAGACTACCAGAAATGACACAAAACAACAATAGCCTGCCCGAAGAGACACAAAACTGCACCAGACTACCCGAAACAACACAGAACTACACTCGATTACCCGATACGACACAAAACTACACTCGACTAACCAAAATGACAGAAAACTACACTAGACTACCAGAAACGACACAAAACAACAATAGCCTGCCCGAAGCGACACAAAACTGCACCAGACTACCCGAAAAGACACAAAACTACACTCGACTATGGGAAAGGACACAGAACTACACTCGACTACCCGATTCGACACAAAACTACACCAGAGTACCTGAAACGACTCAAAACTACACTCGACTAACCGAAACGACACAAAACTACACTACACTACGTGAAACGAGAGAAAACTACACTAGCCTTCGAGAAACGACACAAAAGTGCACTAGAATACCCGAAACAACACAAAACTGCACTCGACTACGTGAATCGATACAAAACTACACTCGACAACCCGAAACAACACAAAACTACACACGACTACCGTAAACGACACCAAACTGCACCAGACTACCCGAAATGACACAAAACTACAGCAGACTAACCGAAACGACAGAAAACTGCAGCAGACTACCCGAAACGACACAAAACTACACTCGATTACCCGATACGACACAAAACTACACTCGATTAACCAAAACGACAGAAAACTAGACTAGACTACCCGAAATGACACAAAAAAAACAATAGCCTGCCCGAAGCGACACAAAACTGCACCAGACTACCCGAAACAACACAAAACTACACTCGATTACCCGATACGACACAGAACTACACTTGACTAACCAAAACGACAGAAAACTACACTAGACTACCAGAAATGACACAAAACAACAATAGCCTGCCCGAAGAGACACAAAACTGCACCAGACTACCCGAAACAACACAGAACTACACTCGATTACCCGATACGACACAAAACTACACTCGACTAACCAAAATGACAGAAAACTACACTAGACTACCAGAAACGACACAAAACAACAATAGCCTGCCCGAAGCGACACAAAACTGCACCAGACTACCCGAAAAGACACAAAACTACACTCGACTATGGGAAAGGACACAGAACTACACTCGACTACCCGATTCGACACAAAACTACACCAGAGTACCTGAAACGACTCAAAACTACACTTGACTAACCGAAACGACACAAAACTACACTACACTACGTGAAACGAGAGAAAACTACACTAGCCTTCGAGAAACGACACAAAAGTGCACTAGAATACCCGAAACAACACAAAACTGCACTCGACTACGTGAATCGATACAAAACTACACTCGACAACCCGAAACAACACAAAACTACACACGACTACCGTAAACGACACCAAACTGCACCAGACTACCCGAAATGACACAAAACTACAGCAGACTAACCGAAACGACAGAAAACTGCAGCAGACTACCCGAAACGACACAAAACTACACTCGATTACCCGATACGACACAGAACTACACTCGACTAACCAAAACAACAGAAAACTACACTAGACTACCAGAAACGACACAAAGCAACAATAGACTGCCCGAAGTGACACAAAATGCACCAGACTACCCGAAACAACACAGAACTACACTCGATTACCCGATACGAGACAAAAGTACACTCGACTAACCAAAACAACAGAAAACTACACTAGACTACCAGAAACGACACAAAACAACAATAGCCTGCCCGATGCGACACAAAACTGCACCAGACTACCCGAAAAGACACAAAACTACACTCGACTATGGGAAAGGACACAGAACTACACTCGACTACCCGATTCGACACAAAACCACACTCGACTACCCGAAACGACACAAAACTACACTCGACTACGTGAAATGACACCAAAATACACTAGACTACCTGAAACGCCACAAACTACACCAGAGTACCTGAAACGACTCAAAACTACACTCGACTAACCGAAACGACACAAAACTACACTACACTACGTGAAACGACAGAAAACTACACTAGACTTCGAGAAACGACACAAAAGTACACCAGACTACCCGAAACGACACAAAACTGCAGCAGAGTACCCGAAACAACACAAAACTACACTACACTACGTGAAACGACACAAAACTACACTTGACCACCCAAAACAACACAAAACTACACACGACTACTGTAAACGACACAAAACTGCACCAGACTAACCGAAATGACACAAAACTGCAGCAGACTACCCGAAACGAAAGAAAACTGCACCAGACTACCCGAAACGACACAAAACTACACTCGATTACCCGAAACGACACAAAACTACACTCGACTAACCAAAACGACTGAAAACTAGACTGGACAACCCGAAACGACACAAAAAAACAATAGCCTGCCCGAAGCGACACAAAACTGCACCAGACGACCCGAAACAACACAGAACTACACTCGACTATGGGAAAGGACACAGAACTACACTCGACTACCCGATTCGACACAAAACTTCACTCCACTACCCGAAACGACACAAAACTACACTCGACTACGTGAAATGACACCAAAATACACTAGACTACCTGAAACGCCACAAACTACACCAGAGTAACTGAAATGACTCAAAACTACACTCGACTAACCGAAACGACACAAAACTACACTACACTACGTGAAACGACAGAAAACTACACTAGACTGCGAGAAACGACACAAAAGTACACCAGAGTACCCGAAACGACACAAAACTGCACCAGAGTACCCGAAACGACACAAAACTGCACCAGACTACCCGAAACGACACAAAACTGCACCAGACTACCCGAAGTGACACAAAAGTACACTCGACTACCTGAAACGACACAAAAGTGCACTAGACTACCCGAAACAACACAAAACTGCACTTGACTACGTGAATCGAGACAAAACGACACTCGACAACCCGAAACGACACAAAACTGCACCAGACTACCCGAAACGACACAAAACTACACTTGACCACCCAAAACAACACAAAGCTACACACGACTACCGTAAACGACACAAAACTGCACCAGACTACCCGAAATGACACAAAACTGCAGCATACTACCCGAAACGACAGAAAACTGCACCAGACTACCCAAAACGACACAAAACTACACTGGACTAACCAAAACGACAGAAAACTAGACTAGACTACCCGAAACGACACAAACAAACAATAGCCTGCCCGAAGCGACACAAAACTGCACCAGACTATGTGAAAGGACACAGAACTACACTCGACTACCCGATTCGACACAAAACTACACTCGACTACCTGAAACGACACAAAACTACACTCGACTACGTGAAATGACACCAAAATACACTAGACTACCTGAAACGCCACAAACTACACCAGACTACCCGAAACGACTCAAAACTACACACGACTAACCGAAACGACACAAAACTACACTACACTACGGGAAACGACAGAAAACTACACTAGACTGCGAGAAACGACACAAAAGTACACCAGACTACCCGAAACAACACAAAACTACACTCGATTACCCGATACGACACAAAACTACAATCGACTAACCAAAATGACAGAAAACTACACTAGACTACCAGAAACGACACAAAACAACAGTAGCCTGCCTGAAGCGACACAAAACTGCACCAGACTACCAGAAACAACACAAAACTACACTCGATTACCCGATACGACACAAAACTACACCCGACTAACCAAAACAACAGAAAACTACACTCGACAACCCGAAACGACACAAAACTGCACCAGACTACCCGAAACGACACAAAACTACACTTGACCACCCAAAACAACACAAAACTACACACGACTACCGTAAACGACACAAAACTGCACCAGACTACCCGAAACGACACAAAACTGCACCAGACTACCCGAAACGACACAAAACTACACTCGATTACCCGATACGACACAAAACTACACTCGACTAAGCAAAACGACAGAAAACTAGACGAGACTACCCGAAACGACACAAAAAAACAATAGCCTGCCCGAAGCGACACAAAACTGCACCAGACTATGTGAAAGGACACAGAACTACACTCGACTACCCGATTCGACACAAAACTACACTTGACTACCCGAAATGACACAAAACTACACTCGACTACGTGAAATGACACCAAAATACACTAGACTACCTGAAACGCCACAAACTACACCAGAGTACCTGAAACGACTCAAAACTACACTCGACTAACCGAAACAACACAAAACTACACTACACTACGTGAAACGACAGAAAACTACACTAGACTTCGAGAAACGACACAAAAGTACACCAGACTACCCAAAACGACACAAAACTACACACGACTACCCGAAACGACACAAAACTGCACCAGACTACCCGAAACGACACAAAACTGCACCAGATTACCCGAAACGACACAAAACTGCACCAGACTACCCGAAACGACACAAAACTGCACCAGACTACCCGAAACAACACAAAACTACACTCAACTACGTGAAATGACACCAAAATACACTAGACTACCTGAAACGCCACAAACTACACCAGAGCACCTGAAACGACTCAAAAGTATACTCGACTAACCGAAACAACACTAAACTACACCACACTACGTGAAACGACAGAAAACTACACTCGACTACTCGAAACGACACAAAACTATACTACACTACGTGAAACGACAGAAAACTACACTAGACTGCGTGAAACGACACAAAAGTACACCAGACTACCCGAAACGACACAAAACTGCACCAGAGTACCCGAAACAACACAAAACTGCACCAGACTACCCGAAATGACACAAAAGTACACTGGACTACCCGAAACGACACAAAAGTGCACTAGACTACCCGAAACAACACAAAACTACACTCGACTAACCAAAAAGACAGAAAACTACACTAGACTACCCGAAACGACACAAAACAACAATAGCCTGCCCGGAGCGACACAAAACTGCACCAGACTACCCGAAAAGACACAAAACTACACTCGACTATGTGAAAGGACACAGAACTACACTGGACAACACGATTCGACACAAAATTACACTCGACTACTCGAAATGACACAAAATTATACTACACTACGTGAAACGACAGAAAACTACACTAGACTGCGAGAAACGACACAAAAGTACACCAGACTACCCGAAACGACACAAAACTGCACCAGAGTACCCGAAACAACACAAAACTGCACCAGACTACCCGAAATGACACAAAAGTACACTGGACTACCTGAAACGACACAAAAGTGCACTAGACTATCCGAAACAACACAAAACTGCACTCGACTACGTGAATCGACACAAAACTACACTCGACAACCCGAAACGACACAAAACTACACTTGACCACCCAAAACGACACAAAACTACACACGACTACCGGAAACGACACAAAACAGCAGCAGACTACCCGAAACGACACAAAACTGCACCAGACTACCCGAAACGACACAAAACTACACTCGATTACCCGATACGACACAAAACTACACTCGACTAAGCAAAACGACAGAAAACTAGACGAGACTACCCGAAACGACACAAAAAAACAATAGCCTGCCCGAAGCGACACAAAACTGCACCAGACTATGTGAAAGGACACAGAACTACACTCGACTACCCGATTCGACACAAAACTACACTTGACTACCCGAAATGACACAAAACTACACTCGACTACGTGAAATGACACCAAAATACACTAGACTACCTGAAACGCCACAAACTACACCAGAGTACCTGAAACGACTCAAAACTACACTCGACTAACCGAAACAACACAAAACTACACTACACTACGTGAAACGACAGAAAACTACACTAGACTTCGAGAAACGACACAAAAGTACACCAGACTACCCAAAACGACACAAAACTACACACGACTACCCGAAACGACACAAAACTGCACCAGACTACCCGAAACGACACAAAACTGCACCAGACTACCCGAAACGACACAAAACTGCACCAGACTACCCGAAACAACACAAAACTACACTCGATTACCCGATACGACACAAAACTACAATCGACTAACCAAAACGACAGAAAACTACACTAGACAACCAGAAACGACACAAAACAAAAAATAGCCTGCCCGAAGCGACACAAAACTGCACCAGACTACCCGAAAAGACACAAAACTACACTGGACTATGGGAAAGGACACAGAACTACACTCGACTACCCGATTCGACACAAAACTACACTCGACTACCCGAAACGACACAAAACTACACTCAACTACGTGAAATGACACCAAAATACACTAGACTACCTGAAACGCCACAAACTACACCAGAGCACCTGAAACGACTCAAAAGTATACTCGACTAACCGAAACAACACAAAACTACACTACACTACGTGAAACGACAGAAAACTACACTCGACTACTCGAAACGACACAAAACTATACTACACTACGTGAAACGACAGAAAACTACACTAGACTGCGTGAAACGACACAAAAGTACACCAGACTACCCGAAACGACACAAAACTGCAGCAGAGTACCCGAAACAACACAAAAGTACACTCGACTACCTGAAACGACACAAAAGTGCACTATACTACCCGAAACAACACAAAACTGCACTCGACTACGTGAATCGACACAAAACTACACTCGACAACCCGAAATGACACAAAACTGCACCAGACTACCCGAAACGACACAAAACTACACTTGACCACACAAAACGACACAAAACTACACACGACTACCGGAAACGACAGAAAACTGCACCAGACTACCCGAAACGACACAAAATTGCACCAGACTACCCGAAATGACACAAAACTACACTTGACCACCCAAAACGACACAAAACTACACACGACTACCGGAAACGACACAAAACTGCACCAGACTACCCGAAACGACACAAAACTGCACCAGACTACCCGAAACGACACAAAACTACACTCGATTACCCGATACAACACAAAACTACACTCGACTAACCAAAAAGACAGAAAACTACACTAGACTACCCGAAACGACACAAAACAACAATAGCCAGCCCGGAGCGACACAAAACTGCACCAGACTACCCGAAAAGACACAAAACTACACTGGACTATGGGAAAGGACACAGAACTACACTCGACTACCCGATTCGACACAAAACTACACTCGACTACCCGAAACGACACAAAACTGCACTCGACTACGTGAAATGACACCAAAATACACTAGACTACCTGAAACGCCACAAACTACACCAGAGTAACTGAAACGACTCAAAACTACACTCGACTAACCGAAACGACACAAAACTACACTACACTACGTGAAACGACAGAAAACTACACTAGACTGCGAGAAACGACACAAAAGTACACCAGACTTCCCGAAACGACACAGAACTACACTCCACTACCCGAAACGACACAAAACTACACTCGACTACGTGAAATGACACCAAAATACACTAGACTACCTGAAACGCCACAAACTACACCAGAGTAACTGAAACGACTCAAAACTACACTCGACTAACCGAAACGACACAAAACTACACTACACTACGTGAAACGACAGAAAACTATACTAGACTGCGAGAAACGACACAAAAGTACACCAGACTACCCGAAACGACACAAAACTGCACCAGAGTACCCGAAACGACACAAAACTGCATTAGAGTACCCGAAACAACACAAAACTGCACCAGACTACCCGAAATGACACAAAAGTACACTCGACTACCTGAAACGACACAAAGGTGCACTAGACAACCCGAAACAACACAAAACTGCACTCGACTACGTGAATCGACACAAAACTACACTCGACAACCCGAAACGACACAAAACTGCACCAGACTACCCGAAACGACACAAAACTACACTTGACCACCCAAAACAACACAAAACTACACACGACTACCGTAAACGACACAAAACTGCACCAGACTACCTGAAACGACACAAAACTGCACTCGATTACCCGATACGACACAGAACTACACTTGACTAACCAAAACGACAGAAAACTACACTAGACTACCAGAAATGACACAAAACAACAATAGCCTGCCCGAAGAGACACAAAACTGCACCAGACTACCCGAAACAACACAGAACTACACTCGATTACCCGAAACGACACAAAACTGCACTCGATTACCCAAAACGACACAAAACTACACTCGATTACCCGATACGACACAAAACTACACTCGATTAACCAAAACGACAGAAAACTAGACTAGACTACCCGAAATGACACAAAACAACAATAGCCTGCCCGAAGAGACACAAAACTGCACCAGACTACCCGAAACAACACAGAACTACACTCGATTACCCGAAAAGACACAAAACTACACTCGACTATGGGAAAGGACACAGAACTACACTCGACTACCCGATTCGACACAAAACTACACCAGAGTACCTGAAACGACTCAAAACTACACTCGACTAACCGAAACGACACAAAACTACACTACACTACGTGAAACGAGAGAAAACTACACTAGCCTTCGAGAAACGACACAAAAGTGCACTAGAATACCCGAAACAACACAAAACTGCACTCGACTACGTGAATCGATACAAAACTACACTCGACAACCCGAAACAACACAAAACTACACACGACTACCGTAAACGACACCAAACTGCACCAGACTACCCGAAATGACACAAAACTACAGCAGACTAACCGAAACGACAGAAAACTGCAGCAGACTACCCGAAACGACACAAAACTACACTCGATTACCCGATACGACACAGAACTACACTCGACTAACCAAAACGACAGAAAACTACACTAGACTACCAGAAACGACACAAAGCAACAATAGACTGCCCGAAGTGACACAAAATGCACCAGACTACCCGAAACAACACAGAACTACACTCGATTACCCGATACGAGACAAAAGTACACTCGACTAACCAAAACAACAGAAAACTACACTAGACTACCAGAAACGACACAAAACAACAATAGCCTGCCCGATGCGACACAAAACTGCACCAGACTACCCGAAAAGACACAAAACTACACTCGACTATGGGAAAGGACACAGAACTACACTCGACTACCCGATTCGACACAAAACCACACTCGACTACCCGAAACGACACAAAACTACACTCGACTACGTGAAATGACACCAAAATACACTAGACTACCTGAAACGCCACAAACTACACCAGAGTACCTGAAACGACTCAAAACTACACTCGACTAACCGAAACGACACAAAACTACACTACACTACGTGAAACGACAGAAAACTACACTAGACTTCGAGAAACGACACAAAAGTACACCAGACTACCCGAAACGACACAAAACTGCAGCAGAGTACCCGAAACAACACAAAACTACACTACACTACGTGAAACGACACAAAACTACACTTGACCACCCAAAACAACACAAAACTACACACGACTACTGTAAACGACACAAAACTGCACCAGACTAACCGAAATGACACAAAACTGCAGCAGACTACCCGAAACGAAAGAAAACTGCACCAGACTACCCGAAACGACACAAAACTACACTCGATTACCCGAAACGACACAAAACTACACTCGACTAACCAAAACGACTGAAAACTAGACTGGACAACCCGAAACGACACAAAAAAACAATAGCCTGCCCGAAGCGACACAAAACTGCACCAGACTACCCGAAATGACACAAAACTGCACCAGACTACCCGAAACAACACAAAACAACAATAGCCTGCCCGAAGTGACACAAAACTGCACCAGACGACCCGAAACAACACAGAACTACACTCGACTATGGGAAAGGACACAGAACTACACTCGACTACCCGATTCGACACAAAACTTCACTCCACTACCCGAAACGACACAAAACTACACTCGACTACGTGAAATGACACCAAAATACACTAGACTACCTGAAACGCCACAAACTACACCAGAGTAACTGAAATGACTCAAAACTACACTCGACTAACCGAAACGACACAAAACTACACTACACTACGTGAAACGACAGAAAACTACACTAGACTGCGAGAAACGACACAAAAGTACACCAGACTACCCGAAACGACACAAAACTGCAGCAGAGTACCCGAAACGACACAAAACTACACTACACTACGTGAAAGGACACAGAACTACTCTGGACAACACGATTCGACACAAAATTACACTCGACTACTCGAAATGACACAAAATTATACTACACTACGTGAAACGACAGAAAACTACACTAGACTGCGAGAAACGACACAAAAGTACACCAGACTACCCGAAACGACACAAAACTGCAGCAGAGTACCCGAAAAGACACAAAACTGCACCAGACTACCCGAAACGACACAAAACTGCAGCAGACTACCCGAAACGACAGAAAACTGCAGCAGAGTACCCGAAACGACACAAAACTGCACCAGACTACCCGAAACGACACAAAGCTACACTCGATTACCCGATACAACACAAAACTACACTCGACTAACCAAAACGACAGAAAACTACACAAGACTACCCGAAACAACACAAAACAACAATAGCCTGCCCGAAGCGACACAAAACTGCACCAGACTACCCGAAAAGACACAAAACTACACTCGACTATGTGAAAGGACACAGAACTACTCTGGACAACACGATTCGACACAAAATTACACTCGACTACTCGAAACGACACAAAATTATACTACACTACGTGAAACGACAGAAAACTACACTAGACTGCGAGAAACGACACAAAAGTACACCAGACTACCTGAAACGACACAAAAGTACACTCGACTACCTGAAACGACACAAAAGTGCACTAGACTACCCGAAACAACACAAAACTGCACTTGACTACGTGAATCGACACAAAACTACACTCGACAACCCGAAACGACACAAAACTGCACCAGACTACCCGAAACGATACAAAACTACACTTGACCACCCAAAACAACACAAAACTACACACGACTACCGTAAACGACACAAAACTGCACCAGACTACCCGAAATGACACAAAACTGCAGCAGACTACCCGAAACGACAGAAAACTGCACAAGACTACCCGAAACGACAGAAAACTGCACAAGACTACCCGAAACGATACAAAACTACACTCGATTACCCGCTATGACACAAAATTACACTCGACTAACCAAAACGACAGAAAACTAGACTAGACTACCCGAAACGACACAAAAAAACAATAGCCTGCCCGAAGCGACACAAAACTGCACCAGACTATGTGAAAGGACACAGAACTACACTCGACTACCCGATTCGACACAAAACTACACTCGACTACCTGAAACGACACAAAACTACACTCGACTACGTGAAATGACACCAAAATACACTAGACTACCTGAAACGCCATAAACTACACCAGACTACCCGAAACGACTCAAAACAACACTCGACTAACCGAAACGACACAAAACTACACTACACTACGTGAAACGACAGAAAACTACACTAGACTGCGAGAAACGACACAAAAGTACACCAGACTACCCGAAACGACACAAAACTGCAGCAGAGTACCCGAAACGACACAAAACTGCACCAGACTACCCGAAACGAGACAAAACTACACTCGATTACCCGATACAACACAAATCTACACTCGACTAACCAAAACGACAGAAAACTACACAAGACTACCCGAAACGACACAAAACAGCAATAGCCTGCCCGAAGCGACACAAAACTGCACCAGACTACCCGAAAAGACACAAAACTACACTCGACTATGTGAAAGGACACAGAACTACACTGGACAACACGATTCGACGCAAAATTACACTCGACTACTCGAAATGACACAAAATTATACTACACTACGTGAAACGACAGAAAACTACACTAGACTGCGAGAAACGACACAAAAGTACACCAGACTACCCGAAATGACACAAAAGTGCACCAGAGTACCCGAAACGACACAAAACTGCACCCGACTACCCGAAACAACACAAAACTGCACCAGACTACCCGAAACGACACAAAAGTACACTCGACTACCTGAAACGACACAAAAGTGCACTAGACTACCTGAAACAACACAAAACTGCACTCGACTACGTGAATCGACACAAAACTACACTCGACAACCCGAAACGACACAAAACTGCACCAGACTACCCGAAACGACTCAAAACTACACTCGATTACCCGATACGACACAAAACTACACTCGACTAACCAAAACGACAGAAAACTGCACTAGACTACCAGAAACGACACAAAACAACAATAGCCTGCCCGAAGTGACACAAAACTGCACCAGACTACCTGAAACAACACAGAACTACACTCGATTACCCGATACGACACAAAACTACACTCGACTAACAAAAACGACAGAAAACTACACTAGACTACCAGAAACGACACAAAACAACAATTGCCTGCCCGAAGCGACACAAAACTGCACCAGACTACCCGAAAAGACACATAACTACACTAGACTATGGGAAAGGACACAGAACTACACTCGACTACCTGATTCGACACAAAACTACACTTGACTACCCGAAACGACACAAAACTACACTCGACTACGTGAAATGACACCAAAATACACTAGACTACCTGAAACGCCACAAACTACACCAGAGTACCTGAAATGACTCAAAACTACACTCGACTAACCGAAACGACACAAAACTACACTACACTACGTGAAACGACAGAAAACTACACTAGACTGCGAGAAACGACACAAAAGTACACCAGACTACCCGAAACGACACAAAACTGCAGCAGAGTATCCGAAACGACAGAAAACTGGACCAGACTACCCGAAACGACACAAAACTACACTCGATTACCCTATACAACACAAAACTACACTCGACTAACCAAAACGACAGAAAACTACACAAGACTACCCGAAACGACACAAAACAACAATAGCCTGCCCGAAGCGACACAAAACTGCACCAGACTATCCGAAAAGACACAAAACTACAGTGGACTATGGGAAAGGACACAGAACTACACTCGACTACCCGATTCGACACAAAACTACACTTGACGACCCGAAACACCACAAACTACACTAGACTACCCGAAACGCCACAAAACTGCACCAGTCCACCCGAAACAAGACAAAACTATACTACACTATGTGAAACGACAGAAAACTACACTAGACTGCATGAAACAACAAAAAAGTACACCAGACTATCCGAAACGACACAAAACTGCGCTCGACTACGTGAATCGACACAAAACTACACTCGACAACCCGAAACGACACAAAACTGCACCAGACTACCCGAAACGACACAAAACTACACTTGACCACCCAAAACAACACAAAACTACACACGACTACCGTAAACGACACAAAACTGCACCAGACTACCCGAAACGACACAAAACTGCACCAGACTACCCGAAACGACACAAAACTACACTCGATTACCCGATACGACTCAAAACTACACTCGACTAACAAAAACGACAGAAAACTACACTAGAGTACCAGAAACGACACAAAACAACAATAGCCTGCCCGAAGCGACACAAAACTGCACCAGACTACCCGAAAAGACACAAAACTACACTGGACTATGGGAAAGGACACAGAACTACACTCGACTACCCGATTCGACACAAAACTAGACTCGACGACCCGAATCGACACAAAACTACACTCGACTACGTGAAATGTCACCAAAATACACTAGACAACCTGAAACACCACAAACTACACTAGACTACCCGAAACGCCACAAAACTACACCAGTCCACCCGAAACAAGACAAAACTATACTACACTACGTGAAACGACAGAAAACTACACTAGACTGCATGAAACGACACAAAAGTACACCAGACTATCCGAAACGACACAAAACTGCACCAGACTACCCGAAACGACACATAACTGCAGCAGAGTACACGAAACGACACAAAACTGCACCAGACTACCCGAAATGACACAAAAGTACACTCGACTACCTGAAACGACACAATACTGCACCAGACTACCCGAAACGAGACAAAACTACACTTGACCACCCAACACGACACAAAACTACACACGACTACCGGAAACGACACAAAACTACACTCGACTAACCAAAACGACAGAAAACTGCACTAGACTACCAGAAACGACACAAAACAACAATAGCCTGCCCGAAGTGACACAAAACTGCACCAGACTACCCGAAACAACACAAAACTACACTCGATTACCCGATACGACACAAAACTACACTCGACTAACCAAAACGACAGAAAACTGCACTAGACTACCAGAAATGACACAAAACAACAATAGCCTGCCCGAAGTGACACAAAACTGCACCAGACTACCCGAAACAACACAGAACTACACTCGATTACCCGATACGACACAAAACTACACTCGACTAACAAAAACGACAGAAAACTACACTAGACTACCAGAAACGACACAAAACAACAATAGCCTGCCCGAAGCGACACAAAACTGCACCAGACTACCCGAAAAGATACATAACTACACTCGACTATGGGAAAGGACACAGAACTACACTCGACTACCTGATTCGACACAAAACTACACTTGACTACCCGAAACGACACAAAACTACACTCGACTACGTGAAATGACACCAAAATACACTAGACTACCTGAAACGCCACAAACTACACCAGAGTACCTGAAATGACTCAAAACTACACTCGAATAACCGAAACGACACAAAACTACACTACACTACGTGAAACGACAGAAAACTACACTAGACTGCGAGAAACGACACAAAAGTACACCAGACTACCCGAAACGACACAAAACTGCACCAGAGTACCCGAAACGACACAAAACTGCACCAGACTACCCGAAATGACAAAAAAGTACACTCGACTACCTGAAACAACACAAAAGTGCACTAGACTACCCGAAATGACACAAAACTGCACTAGACTACCCGAAATGACACAAAACTGCACTAGACTACCCAAAACGACACAAATCTAAACTCGACTACGTGAAACGACACACACTACATTCGATTACCCAAAATGGCGCAAAACAACAATAGACTACCCGAAAAGAAGGAAAATTACACTCGACTATGTGAAAGGACACAGAACTATATTCGACTACCCAAATCGACACAAAACTACACTCGACTACCCGAAACGACACACAACTACACTAGACTTTGTGAAACGACACAAAACTACACTCGACTACGTGAAATGACACAAAACTACACTAGACTACCCGAAACGCCACAAAACTGCACCAGTCTACCCGAAAAGAAGGAAACCTACACTAGACTATGTGAAAGGACACAGAACTATATTTGACTACACGAATCGACACAAAACTACACTCGACTACCCGAAACGACACACAACTACACTAGACTTCGTGAAACGCCACAAAACTGCACCAGTCTACCCGAAACAAGACAGAACTACACTCGACTACGTGAAACGACACAAAACTACACTCGACTACTCGAAACGACACAAAATTATACTACACAACGTGAAACGACAGAAAACTACACTAGACAGCGTGAAAAGACACAAAAGTACACCAGACTACCCGAAATGACACAAAAGTGCACCAGAGTACCCGAAACAACACAAAACTGCACCAGAGTACCCGAAACAACACAAAACTGCACCAGACTACCCGAAATGACACAAAAGTACACTCGACTACCCGAAACAACACAAAACTGCACTCGACTACGTGAATCGACACAAAACTACACTCGACAACCCGAAACGACACAAAACTGCACCAGACTACCCGAAACGACACAAAACTGCACCAGACTACCCGAAACAACACAAAACTACACTCGATTACCCGATACGACACAAAACTACAATCGACTAACCAAAAAGACAGAAAACTACACTAGACTACCTGAAACGACACAAAACAACAATAGCCTGCCCGAAGGGACACAAAACTGCACCAGACTACCCGAAACGACACAAAACTACACTTCACCACACAAACACAACACAAAACTACACACGACTACCGTAAACGACACAAAACTGCACCAGACTACCCGAAACGACACAAAACTGCAGCAGACTACCCGAAACGACAGAAAACTGCAGCAGAGTACCCGAAACGACACAAAACTGCACCAGACTACCCAAAACGACACAAAACTACACTCGATTACCCGATACAACACAAAACTACACTCGACTAACCAAAACGACAGAAAACTACACAAGACTACCCGAAACGACACAAAACAACAATAGCCTGCCCGAAGCGACACAAAACTGCACCAGACTACCCGAAAAGACACAAAACTACACTCGACTATGTGAAAGGACACAGAACTACACTGGACAACACGATTCGACACAAAATTACACTCGACTACTCGAAATGACACAAAATTATACACTACGTGAAACGACAGAAAACTACACTAGACTGCGAGAAACGACACAAAAGTACACCCGAGTACCCGAAACAACACAAAACTGCACCAGACTACCCGAAACGACACAAAAGTACACTAGACTACCTGAAACGACACAAAAGTGCACCAGACTACCCGAAACAACAAAAAACTGCACCACACTACCCGAAACGACACAAAAGTACACTCGACTACCTGAAACGACACAAAAGTGCACTAGACTACCCGAAACGACACAAAACTGCACTCGACTACGTGAATCGACACAAAACTACACTCGACAACCCGAAACGACACAAAACTGCACCAGACTACCCGAAACGACACAAAACGACACTTGACCACCCAAAACAACACAAAACTACACACGACTACCGTAAACGACACAAAACTGCACCAGACTACCCGAAATGACACAAAACTGCAGCAGACTACCCGAAACGACAGAAAACTGCACAAGACTACCCGAAACGACAGAAAACTGCACAAGACTACCTGAAACGATACAAAACTACATTCGATTACCCGCTATGACACAAAATTACACTCGACTAACCAAAACGACAGAAAACTAGACTAGACTACCCGAAACGACACAAAAAAACAATAGCCTGCCCGAAGCGACACAAAACTGCACCAGACTATGTGAAAGGACACAGAACTACACTCGACTACCCGATTCGACACAAAACTACACTCGACTACCTGAAACGACACAAAACTACACTCGACTACCTGAAACGACACAAAACTACACTCGACTACGTGAAATGACACCAAAATACACTAGACTACCTGAAACGCCACAAACTACACCAGACTACCCGAAACGACTCAAAACAACACTCGACTAACCGAAACGACACAAAACTACACTACACTACGGGAAACGACAGAAAACTACACTAGACGGCGAGAAACGACACAAAAGTACACCAGACTACCCGAAACGACACAAAACTGCAGCAGAGTACCCGAAACGACACAAAACTGCACCAGGCTACCTGAAAAGACACAAAAGTACACTCGACTACCTGAAACGACACAAAAGTGCACTCGACTACGTGAATCGACACAAAACTACACTCGACAACCCGAAACGACACAAAACTGCACCAGACTACCTGAAACGACACAAAAGTGCACTAGACTACCCGAAACGACACAAAACTGCACTCGACTACGTGAATCGACACAAAACTACACTCGACAACCCGTAACGACACAAAACTGCACCAGACTACCCGAAACGACACAAAACTACACTTGACCACACAAAACAACACAAAACTACACACGACTACCGTAAACGACACAAAACTGCACCAGACTACCCGAAACGACACAAAACTGCAGCAGACTACCCGAAACGACAGAAAACTGCAGCAGAGTACCCGAAACGACACAAAACTGCACCAGACTACCCGAAACGACACAAAACTACACTCGATTACCCGATACAACACAAAACTACACTCGACTAACCAAAACGACAGAAAACTACACAAGACTACCCGAAACGACACAAAACAACAATAGCCTGCCCGAAGCGACACAAAACTGCACCAGACTACCCGAAAAGACACAAAACTACACTCGACTATGTGAAAGGACACAGAACTACACTGGACAACATGATTCGACACAAAATTACACTCGACTACTTGAAATGACACAAAATTATACTACACTACGTGAAACGACAGAAAACTACACTAGACTGCGTGAAACGACACAAAAGTACACCAGACTACCCGAAATGACACAAAAGTGCACCAGACTATGTGAAAGGACACAGAACTACCCTCGACTACCCGATTCGAAACAAAACTACACTCGACTACCTGAAACGACACAAAACTACACTCGACTACATGAAATGACACCAAAATAAACCAGACTACCCGAAACGACACAAAACTACACTCAATTACTCGATACAACACAAAACTACACTCGACTAACCAAAAAGAAAGAAAACTACACTAGACAGCGTGAAAAGACACAAAAGTACACCAGACTACCCGAAACGACACAAAACTGCACCAGAGTACCCGAAACAACACAAAACTGCACCAGACTACCCGAAATGACACAAAAGTACACTCGATTACCCGATTCGACACAAAACTACACTCGACTAACAAAAACGACAGAAAACTACACTAGACTACCAGAAACGACACAAAACAACAATAGCCTGCCCGAAGCGACACAAAACTGCACCAGACAACCCGAAAAGACACATAACTACACTCGACTATGGGAAAGGACACAGAACTACACTCGACTACCTGATTCGACACAAAACTACACTTGACTACCCGAAACGACACAAAACTACACTCGACTACGTGAAATGACACCAAAATACACTAGACTACCTGAAATGACACCAAAATACACTAGACTACCTGAAACGCCACAAACTACACCAGACTACCCGAAACGACTCAAAACAACACTCGACTAACCGAAACGACACAAAACTACACTACACTACGGGAAACGACAGAAAACTACACTAGACGGCGAGAAACGACACAAAAGTACACCAGACTACCCGAAACGACACAAAACTGCAGCAGAGTACCCGAAACGACACAAAACTGCACCAGGCTACCTGAAAAGACACAAAAGTACACTCGACTACCTGAAACGACACAAAAGTGCACTCGACTACGTGAATCGACACAAAACTACACTCGACAACCCGAAACGACACAAAACTGCACCAGACTACCTGAAACGACACAAAAGTGCACTAGACTACCCGAAACGACACAAAACTGCACTCGACTACGTGAATCGACACAAAACTACACTCGACAACCCGTAACGACACAAAACTGCACCAGACTACCCGAAACGACACAAAACTACACTTGACCACACAAAACAACACAAAACTACACACGACTACCGTAAACGACACAAAACTGCACCAGACTACCCGAAACGACACAAAACTGCAGCAGACTACCCGAAACGACAGAAAACTGCAGCAGAGTACCCGAAACGACACAAAACTGCACCAGACTACCCGAAACGACACAAAACTACACTCGATTACCCGATACAACACAAAACTACACTCGACTAACCAAAACGACAGAAAACTACACAAGACTACCCGAAACGACACAAAACAACAATAGCCTGCCCGAAGCGACACAAAACTGCACCAGACTACCCGAAAAGACACAAAACTACACTCGACTATGTGAAAGGACACAGAACTACACTGGACAACATGATTCGACACAAAATTACACTCGACTACTTGAAATGACACAAAATTATACTACACTACGTGAAACGACAGAAAACTACACTAGACTTCGTGAAACGACACAAAAGTACACCAGACTACCCGAAATGACACAAAAGTGCACCAGACTATGTGAAAGGACACAGAACTACCCTCGACTACCCGATTCGAAACAAAACTACACTCGACTACCTGAAACGACACAAAACTACACTCGACTACATGAAATGACACCAAAATAAACCAGACTACCCGAAACGACACAAAACTACACTCAATTACTCGATACAACACAAAACTACACTCGACTAACCAAAAAGAAAGAAAACTACACTAGACAGCGTGAAAAGACACAAAAGTACACCAGACTACCCGAAACGACACAAAACTGCACCAGAGTACCCGAAACAACACAAAACTGCACCAGACTACCCGAAATGACACAAAAGTACACTCGATTACCCGATTCGACACAAAACTACACTCGACTAACAAAAACGACAGAAAACTACACTAGACTACCAGAAACGACACAAAACAACAATAGCCTGCCCGAAGCGACACAAAACTGCACCAGACAACCCGAAAAGACACATAACTACACTCGACTATGGGAAAGGACACAGAACTACACTCGACTACCTGATTCGACACAAAACTACACTTGACTACCCGAAACGACACAAAACTACACTCGACTACGTGAAATGACACCAAAATACACTAGACTACCTGAAATGACACCAAAATACACTAGACTACCTGAAACGCCACAAACTACACCAGACTACCCGAAACGACTCAAAACAACACTCGACTAACCGAAACGACACAAAACTACACTACACTACGGGAAACGACAGAAAACTACACTAGACGGCGAGAAACGACACAAAAGTACACCAGACTACCCGAAACTGCAGCAGAGTACCCGAAACGACACAAAACTGCACCAGGCTACCTGAAAAGACACAAAAGTACACTCGACTACCTGAAACGACACAAAAGTGCACTCGACTACGTGAATCGACACAAAACTACACTCGACAACCCGAAACGACACAAAACTGCACCAGACTACCTGAAACGACACAAAAGTGCACTAGACTACCCGAAACGACACAAAACTGCACTCGACTACGTGAATCGACACAAAACTACACTCGACAACCCGTAACGACACAAAACTGCACCAGACTACCCGAAACGACACAAAACTACACTTGACCACACAAAACAACACAAAACTACACACGACTACCGTAAACGACACAAAACTGCACCAGACTACCCGAAACGACACAAAACTGCAGCAGACTACCCGAAACGACAGAAAACTGCAGCAGAGTACCCGAAACGACACAAAACTGCACCAGACTACCCGAAACGACACAAAACTACACTCGATTACCCGATACAACACAAAACTACACTCGACTAACCAAAACGACAGAAAACTACACAAGACTACCCGAAACGACACAAAACAACAATAGCCTGCCCGAAGCGACACAAAACTGCACCAGACTACCCGAAAAGACACAAAACTACACTCGACTATGTGAAAGGACACAGAACTACACTGGACAACATGATTCGACACAAAATTACACTCGACTACTTGAAATGACACAAAATTATACTACACTACGTGAAACGACAGAAAACTACACTAGACTGCGTGAAACGACACAAAAGTACACCAGACTACCCGAAATGACACAAAAGTGCACCAGACTATGTGAAAGGACACAGAACTACCCTCGACTACCCGATTCGAAACAAAACTACACTCGACTACCTGAAACGACACAAAACTACACTCGACTACATGAAATGACACCAAAATAAACCAGACTACCCGAAACGACACAAAACTACACTCAATTACTCGATACAACACAAAACTACACTCGACTAACCAAAAAGAAAGAAAACTACACTAGACAGCGTGAAAAGACACAAAAGTACACCAGACTACCCGAAACGACACAAAACTGCACCAGAGTACCCGAAACAACACAAAACTGCACCAGACTACCCGAAATGACACAAAAGTACACTCGATTACCCGATTCGACACAAAACTACACTCGACTAACAAAAACGACAGAAAACTACACTAGACTACCAGAAACGACACAAAACAACAATAGCCTGCCCGAAGCGACACAAAACTGCACCAGACAACCCGAAAAGACACATAACTACACTCGACTATGGGAAAGGACACAGAACTACACTCGACTACCTGATTCGACACAAAACTACACTTGACTACCCGAAACGACACAAAACTACACTCGACTACGTGAAAAGACACAAAAGTACACCAGACTACCCGAAATGACACAAAAGTGCACCAGAGTACCCGAAACGACACAAAACTACACTCAATTACTCGATACAACACAAAACTACACTCGACTAACCAAAAAGACAGAAAACTACACTAGACTACCCGAAACGACACAAAACAAGAATAGCCTGCCCGAAGGGACACAAAAATGCACCAGACTACCCGAAACGACACAAAACTACACTTGACCACACAAAACAACACAAAACTACACACGACTACCGTAAACGACACAAAACTGCACCAGACTACCCGAAACGACACAAAACTGCAGCAGACTACCCGAAACGACAGAAAACTGCAGCAGAGTACCCGAAACGACACAAAACTGCACCAGACTACCTGAAACGACACAAAACTACACTCGATTACCCGATACAACACAAAACTACACTCGACTAACCAAAACGACAGAAAACTACACAAGACTACCCGAAACGACACAAAACAACAATAGCCTGCCCGAAACAACACAAAACTGCACCAGACTACCCGAAACGATACAAAAGTACACTCGACTACCTGAAACGACACAAAAGTGCACTAGACTACCCGAAACGACACAAAAGTGCACTCGACTACGTGAATCGACACAAAACTACACTCGACAACCCGAAACGACACAAAACTGCACCAGACTACCCGAAACGACACAAAACTACACTTGACCACCCAAAACAACACAAAACTACACACGACTACCGTAAACGACACAAAACTGCACCAGACTACCCGAAATGACACAAAACTGCAGCAGACTACCCGAAACGACAGAAAACTGCACTCGATTACCCGATACGACACAAAACTACACTCGACTAACCAAAACGACAGAAAACTAGACTAGACTACCCGAAACGACACAAAAAAACAATAGCCTGCCCGAAGCGACACAAAACTGCACCAGACTATGTGAAAGGACACAGAACTACACTCGACTACCCGATTCGACACAAAACTACACTCGACTACCTGAAACGACACAAAACTACACTCGACTACGTGAAATGACACCAAAATACACTAGACTACCTGAAACGCCACAAACTACACCAGACTACCCGAAAGGACTCAAAACAACACTCGACTAACCGAAACGACACAAAACTACACTACACTACGTGAAACGACAGAAAACTACACTAGACTGCGAGAAACGACACAAAAGTACACCAGACTACCCGAAACGACACAAAACTGCAGCAGAGTACCCGAAACGACACAAAATTGCACCCGAGTACCCGAAACAACACAAAACTGCACCAGACTACCTGAAAAGACACAAAAGTACACTCGACTACCTGAAACGACACAAAAGTGCACTAGACTACCCGAAACAACACAAAACTGCACTCGACTACGTGAATCGACACAAAACTACACTCGACAACCCGAAACGACACAAAACTGCACCAGACTACCCGAAACGACACAAAACTACACTTGACCACACAAAACAACACAAAACTACACACGATTACCGTAAACGACACAAAACTGCACCAGACTACCCGAAACGACACAAAACTACACCAGACTACCCGAAACGACACAAAACTGCAGCAGACTACCCGAAACGACAGAAAACTGCAGCAGAGTACCCGAAACGACACAAAACTGCACCAGACTACCCGAAACGACACAAAACTGCAGCAGACTACCCGAAACGACAGAAAACTGCAGCAAAGTACCCGAAACGACACAAAACTGCACCAGACTACCCGAAACAACACAAAACTACACTCGATTACCCGATACAACACAAAACTACACTCGACTAACCAAAACGACAGAAAACTACACAAGACTACCCGAAACGACACAAAACAACAATAGCCTGCCCGAAAGAACACAAAACTGCACCAGACTACCCGAAACGACACAAAACTGCAGCAGACCACCCGAAACGACACAAAACTACACTCGATTACCCGATACGACACTAACTACACTCGACTAACCAAAACGACAGAAAACTAGACTAGACTACCCGAAACGACACAAAAAAACAATAGCCTGCCTGAAGCGACACAAAACTGCACCAGACTATGTGAAAGGACACAGAACTACACTCGACTACCCGATTCGAAACAAAACTACACTCGACTACCTGAAACGACACAAAACTACACTCGACTACATGAAATGACACCAAAATAAACCAGACTACCCGAAACGACACAAAACTACACTCAATTACTCGATACAACACAAAACTACACTCGACTAACCAAAAAGACAGAAAACTACACTAGACAGCGTGAAAAGACACAAAAGTACACCAGACTACCCGAAACGACACAAAACTGCACCAGAGTACCCGAAACAACACAAAACTGCACTCAATTACTCGATACAACACAAAACTACACTCGACTAACCAAAAAGACAGAAAACTACACTAGACTACCCGAAACGACACAAAACAAGAATAGCCTGCCCGAAGGGACACAAAAATGCACCAGACTACCCGAAACGACACAAAACTACACTTGACCACACAAAACAACACAAAACTACACACGACTACCGTAAACGACACAAAACTGCACCAGACTACCCGAAACGACACAAAACTGCAGCAGACTACCCGAAACGACAGAAAACTGCAGCAGAGTACCCGAAACGACACAAAACTGCACCAGACTACCCGAAACGACACAAAACTACACTCGATTACCCGATACAACACAAAACTACACTCGACTAACCAAAACGACAGAAAACTACACAAGACTACCCGAAACGACACAAAACAACAATAGCCTGCCCGAAAGAACACAAAACTGCACCAGACTACCCGAAACGACACAAAAGTACACTCGACTACCTGAAACGACACAAAATTGCACCCGAGTACCCGAAACAACACAAAACTGCACCCGACTACCTGAAACGACACAAAAGTACACCAGACTACCCGAAACGACACAAAATTGCACCCGAGTACCCGAAACAACACAAAACTGCACCAGACTACCTGAAAAGACACAAAAGTACACTCGACTACCTGAAACGACACAAAAGTGCACTAGACTACCCGAAACAACACAAAACTGCACTCGACTACGTGAATCGACACAAAACTACACTCGACAACCCGAAACGACACAAAACTGCACCAGACTACCCGAAACGACACAAAACTACACTTGACCACACAAAACAACACAAAACTACACACGATTACCGTAAACGACACAAAACTGCACCAGACTACCCGAAACGACACAAAACTACACCAGACTACCCGAAACGACACAAAACTGCAGCAGACTACCCGAAACGACAGAAAACTGCAGCAGAGTACCCGAAACGACACAAAACTGCACCAGACTACCCGAAACGACACAAAACTGCAGCAGACTACCCGAAACGACAGAAAACTGCAGCAAAGTACCCGAAACGACACAAAACTGCACCAGACTACCCGAAACAACACAAAACTACACTCGATTACCCGATACAACACAAAACTACACTCGACTAACCAAAACGACAGAAAACTACACAAGACTACCCGAAACGACACAAAACAACAATAGCCTGCCCGAAAGAACTCAAAACTGCACCAGACTACCCGAAACGACACAAAAGTACACTCGACTACCTGAAACGACACAAAAGTGCACTAGACTACCCGAAACGACACAAAACTGCAGCAGACTACCCGAAACGACAGAAAACTGCAGCAGAGTATCCGAAACGACACAAAACTGCACCAGACTACCCGAAACGACACAAAACTACACTCGATTACCCGATACAACACAAAACTACACTCGACTAACCAAAACGACAGAAAACTACACAAGACTACCCGAAACGACACAAAACAACAATAGCCTGCCCGAAAGAACACAAAACTGCACCAGACTACCCGAAACGACACAAAAGTACACTCGACTACCTGAAACGACACAAAAGTGCACTAGACTACCCGAAACGACACAAAAGTGCACTAGACTACCCGAAACAACACAAAACTGCACTCGACTACGTGAATCGACACAAAACTACACTCGACAACCCGAAACGACACAAAACTGCACCAGACTACCCGAAACGACACAAAACTACACTTGACCACCCAAAACAACACAAAACTACACACGACTACCGTAAACGACACAAAACTGCACCAGACTACCCGAAATGACACAAAACTGCAGCAGACTACTCGAAACGACAGAAAACTGCACAAGACTACCCGAAACGACACAAAACTACACTCGATTACCCGATACGACACAAAACTACACTCGACTAACCAAAACGACAGAAAACTAGACTAGACTACCCGAAACGACACAAAAAAACAATAGCCTGCCCGAAGCGACACAAAACTGCACCAGACTATGTGAAAGGACACAGAACTACACTCGACTACCCGATTCGACACAAAACTACACTCGACTACCTGAAACGACACAAAACTACACTCGACTACGTGAAATGACACCAAAATACACTAGACTACCTGAAACGCCACAAACTACACCAGACTACCCGAAACGACTCAAAACAACACTCGACTAACCGAAACGACATAAAACTACACTACACTACGTGAAACGACAGAAAACTACACTAGACTGCGAGAAACGACACAAAAGTACACCAGACTACCCGAAACGACACAAAACTGCAGCAGAGTACCCGAAACGACACAAAATTGCACCCGAGTACCCGAAACAACACAAAACTGCACCAGACTACCTGAAAAGACACAAAAGTACACTCGACTACCTGAAACGACACAAAAGTGCACTAGACTACCCGAAACAACACAAAACTGCACTCGACTACGTGAATCGACACAAAACTACACTCGACAACCCGAAACGACACAAAACTGCACCAGACTACCCGAAACGACACAAAACTACACTTGACCACACAAAACAACACAAAACTACACACGATTACCGTAAACGACACAAAACTGCACCAGACTACCCGAAACGACACAAAACTACACCAGACTACCCGAAACGACACAAAACTGCAGCAGACTACCCGAAACGACAGAAAACTGCAGCAGAGTACCCGAAACGACACAAAACTGCACCAGACTACCCGAAACGACACAAAACTGCAGCAGACTACCCGAAACGACAGAAAACTGCAGCAAAGTACCCGAAACGACACAAAACTGCACCAGACTACCCGAAACAACACAAAACTACACTCGATTACCCGATACAACACAAAACTACACTCGACTAACCAAAACGACAGAAAACTACACAAGACTACCCGAAACGACACAAAACAACAATAGCCTGCCCGAAAGAACACAAAACTGCACCAGACTACCCGAAACGACACAAAAGTACACTCGACTACCTGAAACGACACAAAAGTGCACTAGACTACCCGAAACGACACAAAAGTGCACTAGACTACCCGAAACAACACAAAACTGCACTCGACTACGTGAATCGACACAAAACTACACTCGACAACCCGAAACGACACAAAACTGCACCAGACTACCCGAAACGACACAAAACTACACTTGACCACCCAAAACAACACAAAACTACACACGACTACTGTAAACGACACAAAACTGCACCAGACTACCCGAAATGACACAAAACTGCACCAGACTACCCGAAACGACAGAAAACTGCACAAGACTACCCGAAACGACACAAAACTACACTCGATTACCCGATACGACACAAAACTACACTCGACTAACCAAAACGACAGAAAACTAGACTAGACTACCCGAAACGACACCAAAAAACAATAGCCTGCCCGAAGCGACACAAAACTGCACCAGACTATGTGAAAGGACACAGAACTACACTCGACTACCCGATTCGACACAAAACTACACTCGACTACCTGAAACGACACAAAACTACACTCGACTACGTGAAATGACACCAAAATACACTAGACTACCTGAAACGCCACAAACTACACCAGACTACCCGAAACGACTCAAAACAACACTCGACTAACCGAAACGACACAAAACTACACTACACTACGTGAAACGACAGAAAACTACACTAGACTGCGAGAAACGACACAAAAGTACACCAGACTACCCGAAACGACACAAAACTGCAGCAGAGTACCCGAAACGACACAAAATTGCACCCGAGTACCCGAAACAACACAAAACTGCACCAGACTACCTGAAAAGACACAAAAGTACACTCGACTACCTGAAACGACACAAAAGTGCACTAGACTACCCGAAACAACACAAAACTGCACTCGACTACAAAAATCGACAGAAAACTACACTCGACAACCCGAAACGACACAAAACTGCACCAGACTACCCGAAACGACACAAAACTACACTTGACCACACAAAACAACACAAAACTACACACGACTACCGTAAACGACACAAAACTGCACCAGACTACCCGGAACGACACAAAACTACACCAGACTACCCGAAATGACACAAAACTGCAGCAGACTACCCGAAACGACAGAAAACCGCAGCAGAGTACCCGAAACGACACAAAACTGCACCAGCCTACCCGAAACGACACAAAACTACACTCGATTACCCGATACAACACAAAACTACACTCGACTAACCAAAACGACAGAAAACTACACAAGACTACCCGAAACGACACAAAACAACAATAGCCTGCCCGAAGCGACACAAAACTTCACCAGACTACCCGAAAAGACACAAAACTACACTCGACTATGTGAAAGGACACAGAACTACACTGGGCAACACGATTCGACACAAAATTACACTCGACTACTCGAAATGACACAAAATTATACTACACTACGTGAAACGACAGAAAACTACACTAGACTGCGTGAAACGACACAAAAGTACACCAGACTACCCGAAATGACACAAAAGTGCACCAGAGTACCCGAAACGACACAAAACTGCACCAGAGTACCCGAAACAACACAAAACTGCACCAGACTACCTGAAAAGACACAAAAGTACACTCGACTACCTGAAACGACACAAAAGTGCACTAGACTACCCGAAACAACACAAAACTGCACTCGACTACGTGAATTGACACAAAACTACACTCGACAACCCGAAACGACACAAAACTGCACCAGACTACCCGAAACGACACAAAACTACACTTGACCACACAAAACAACACAAAACTACACACGATTACCCGATACGACACTAACTACACTCGACTAAAAAAAACGACAGAAAACTAGACTAGACTACCCGAAACGACACAAAAAAACAATAGCCTGCCCGAAGCGACACAAAACTGCACCAGACTATGTGAAAGGACACAGAACTACACTCGACTACCCGATTCGAAACAAAACTACACTCGACTACCTGAAACGACACAAAACTACACTCGACTACATGAAATGACACCAAAATAAACCAGACTACCCGAAACGACACAAAACTACACTCAATTACTCGATACAACACAAAACTACACTCGACTAACCAAAAAGACAGAAAACTACACTAGACTACCCGAAACGACACAAAACAACAATAGCCTGCCCGAAGCGACACAAAACTGCACCAGACTACCCGAAAAGACACAAAACTACACTCGACTATGGGAAAGGACACAGAACTACACTCGACTACCTGATTCGACACAAAACTACACTTGACTACCCAAAACGACACAAAACTACACTCGACTACGTGAAATGACACAAAATTATACTACACTACGTGAAACGACAGAAAACTACACTAGACAGCGTGAAAAGACACAAAAGTACACCAGACTACCCGAAATGACACAAAAGTGCACCAGAGTACCCGAAACGACACAAAATTGCACCCGAGTACCCGAAACAACACAAAACTGCACCAGACTACCTGAAAAGACACAAAAGTACACTCGACTACCTGAAACGACAGAAAACTGCACAAGACTACCCGAAACGACAGAAAACTGCACAAGACTACCCGAAACGATACAAAACTACACTCGAATAGCCCGCTATGACACAAAATTACACTCGACTAACCAAAACGACAGAAAACTAGACTAGACTACCCGAAACGACACAAAAAAACAATAGCCTGCCCGAAGCGACACAAAACTGCACCAGACTATGTGAAAGGACACAGAACTACACTCGACTACCCGATTCGACACAAAACTACACTCGACTACCTGAAACGACACAAAACTACACTCGACTACGTGAAATGACACCAAAATACACTAGACTACCTGAAACGCCACAAACTACACCAGACTACCCGAAACGACTCAAAACAACACTCGACTAACCGAAACGACACAAAACTACACTACACTACGTGAAACGACAGAAAACTACACTAGACTGCGAGAAACGACACAAAAGTACACCAGACTACCCGAAACGACACAAAACTGCAGCAGAGTACCCGAAACGACACAAAATTGCACCCGAGTACCCGAAACAACACAAAACTGCACCAGACTACCTGAAAAGACACAAAAGTACACTCGACTACCTGAAACGACACAAAAGTGCACTAGACTACCCGAAACAACACAAAACTGCACTCGACTACGTGAATCGACACAAAACTACACTCGACAACCCGAAACGACACAAAACTGCACCAGACTACCCGAAACGACACAAAACTACACTTGACCACACAAAACAACACAAAACTACACACGATTACCGTAAACGACACAAAACTGCACCAGACTACCCGAAACGACACAAAACTACACCAGACTACCCGAAACGACACAAAACTGCAGCAGACTACCCGAAACGACAGAAAACTGCAGCAGAGTACCCGAAACGACACAAAACTGCACCAGACTACCCGAAACGACACAAAACTGCAGCAGACTACCCGAAACGACAGAAAACTGCAGCAAAGTACCCGAAACGACACAAAACTGCACCAGACTACCCGAAACAACACAAAACTACACTCGATTACCCGATACAACACAAAACTACACTCGACTAACCAAAACGACAGAAAACTACACAAGACTACCCGAAACGACACAAAACAACAATAGCCTGCCCCAAAGAACACAAAACTGCACCAGACTACCCGAAACGACACAAAAGTACACTCGACTACCTGAAACGACACAAAAGTGCACTAGACTACCCGAAACGACACAAAAGTGCACTAGACTACCCGAAACAACACAAAACTGCACTCGACTACGTGAATCGACACAAAACTACACTCGACAACCCGAAACGACACAAAACTGCACCAGACTACCCGAAACGACACAAAACTACACTTGACCACCCAAAACAACACAAAACTACACACGACTACTGTAAACGACACAAAACTGCACCAGACTACCCGAAATGACACAAAACTGCAGCAGACTACCCGAAACGACAGAAAACTGCACAAGACTACCCGAAACGACACAAAACTACACTCGATTACCCGATACGACACAAAACTACACTCGACTAACCAAAACGACAGAAAACTAGACTAGACTACCCGAAACGACACAAAAAAACAATAGCCTGCCCGAAGCGACACAAAACTGCACCAGACTATGTGAAAGGACACAGAACTACACTCGACTACCCGATTCGACACAAAACTACACTCGACTACCTGAAACGACACAAAACTACACTCGACTACGTGAAATGACACCAAAATACACTAGACTACCTGAAACGCCACAAACTACACCAGACTACCCGAAACGACTCAAAACAACACTCGACTAACCGAAACGACACAAAACTACACTACACTACGTGAAACGACAGAAAACTACACTAGACTGCGAGAAACGACACAAAAGTACACCAGACTACCCGAAACGACACAAAACTGCAGCAGAGTACCCGAAACGACACAAAATTGCACCCGAGTACCCGAAACAACACAAAACTGCACCAGACTACCTGAAAAGACACAAAAGTACACTCGACTACCTGAAACGACACAAAAGTGCACTAGACTACCCGAAACAACACAAAACTGCACTCGACTACGTGAATCGACAGAAAACTACACTCGACAACCCGAAACGACACAAAACTGCACCAGACTACCCGAAACGACACAAAACTACACTTGACCACACAAAACAACACAAAACTACACACGACTACCGTAAACGACACAAAACTGCACCAGACTACCCGGAACGACACAAAACTACACCAGACTACCCGAAATGACACAAAACTGCAGCAGACTACCCGAAACGACAGAAAACTGCAGCAGAGTACCCGAAACGACACAAAACTGCACCAGCCTACCCGAAACGACACAAAACTACACTCGATTACCCGATACAACACAAAACTACACTCGACTAACCAAAACGACAGAAAACTACACAAGACTACCCGAAACGACACAAAACAACAATAGCCTGCCCGAAGCGACACAAAACTTCACCAGACTACCCGAAAAGACACAAAACTACACTCGACTATGTGAAAGGACACAGAACTACACTGGGCAACACGATTCGACACAAAATTACACTCGACTACTCGAAATGACACAAAATTATACTACACTACGTGAAACGACAGAAAACTACACTAGACTGCGTGAAACGACACAAAAGTAGACCAGACTACCCGAAATGACACAAAAGTGCACCAGAGTACCCGAAACGACACAAAACTGCACCAGAGTACCCGAAACAACACAAAACTGCACCAGACTACCTGAAAAGACACAAAAGTACACTCGACTACCTGAAACGACACAAAAGTGCACTAGACTACCCGAAACAACACAAAACTGCACTCGACTACGTGAATTGACACAAAACTACACTCGACAACCCGAAACGACACAAAACTGCACCAGACTACCCGAAACGACACAAAACTACACTTGACCACACAAAACAACACAAAACTACACACGATTACCCGATACGACACTAACTACACTCGACTAAAAAAAACGACAGAAAACTAGACTAGACTACCCGAAACGACACAAAAAAACAATAGCCTGCCCGAAGCGACACAAAACTGCACCAGACTATGTGAAAGGACACAGAACTACACTCGACTACCCGATTCGAAACAAAACTACACTCGACTACCTGAAACGACACAAAACTACACTCGACTACATGAAGTGACACCAAAATAAACCAGACTACCCGAAACGACACAAAACTACACTCAATTACTCGATACAACACAAAACTACACTCGACTAACCAAAAAGACAGAAAACTACACTAGACTACCCGAAACGACACAAAACAACAATAGCCTGCCCGAAGCGACACAAAACAGCACCAGACTACCCGAAAAGACACAAAACTACACTCGACTATGGGAAAGGACACAGAACTACACTCGACTACCTGATTCGACACAAAACTACACTTGACTACCCAAAACGACACAAAACTACACTCGACTACGTGAAATGACACAAAATTATACTACACTACGTGAAACGACAGAAAACTACACTAGACAGCGTGAAAAGACACAAAAGTACACCAGACTACCCGAAATGACACAAAAGTGCACCAGAGTACCCGAAACGACACAAAATTGCACCCGAGTACCCGAAACAACACAAAACTGCACCAGACTACCTGAAAAGACACAAAAGTACACTCGACTACCTGAAACGACACAAAAGTGCACTAGACTACCCGAAACAACACAAAACTGCACTCGACTACGTGAATCGACACAAAACTACACTCGACAACCCGAAACGACACAAAACTGCACCAGACTACCCGAAACGACACAAAACTACACTTGACCACACAAAACAACACAAAACTACACACGACTACTGTAAACGACATAAAACTGCACCAGACTACCCGAAACGACACAAAACTGCAGCAGACCACCCGAAACGACACAAAACTACACTCGATTACCCGATACGACACTAACTACACTCGACTAACCAAAACGACAGAAAACTAGACTAGACTACCCGAAACGACACAAAAAAACAATAGCCTGCCTGAAGCGACACAAAACTGCACCAGACTATGTGAAAGGACACAGAACTACACTCGACTACCCGATTCGAAACAAAACTACACTCGACTACCTGAAACGACACAAAACTACACTCGACTACATGAAATGACACCAAAATAAACCAGACTACCCGAAACGACACAAAACTACACTCAATTACTCGATACAACACAAAACTACACTCGACTAACCAAAAAGACAGAAAACTACACTAGACAGCGTGAAAAGACACAAAAGTACACCAGACTACCCGAAACGACACAAAACTGCACCAGAGTACCCGAAACAACACAAAACTGCACTCAATTACTCGATACAACACAAAACTACACTCGACTAACCAAAAAGACAGAAAACTACACTAGACTACCCGAAACGACACAAAACAAGAATAGCCTGCCCGAAGGGACACAAAAATGCACCAGACTACCCGAAACGACACAAAACTACACTTGACCACACAAAACAACACAAAACTACACACGACTACCGTAAACGACACAAAACTGCACCAGACTACCCGAAACGACACAAAACTGCAGCAGACTACCCGAAACGACAGAAAACTGCAGCAGAGTACCCGAAACGACACAAAACTGCACCAGACTACCCGAAACGACACAAAACTACACTCGATTACCCGATACAACACAAAACTACACTCGACTAACCAAAACGACAGAAAACTACACAAGACTACCCGAAACGACACAAAACAACAATAGCCTGCCGAAACAACACAAAACTGCACCAGACTACCCGAAACGACACAAAAGTACACTCGACTACCTGAAACGACACAAAAGTGCACTAGACTACCCGAAACGACACAAAAGTGCACTAGACTACCCGAAACAACACAAAACTGCACCAGACTACCCGAAACGACACAAAACTACACTTGACCACCCAAAACAACACAAAACTACACACGACTACTGTAAACGACACAAAACTGCACCAGACTACCCGAAATGACACAAAACTGCAGCAGACTACCCGAAACAACAGAAAACTGCACAAGACTACCCGAAACGACACAAAACTACACTCGATTACCCGATACGACACAAAACTACACTCGACTAACCAAAACGACAGAAAACTAGACTAGACTACCCGAAACGACACAAAAAAACAATAGCCTGCCCGAAGCGACACAAAACTGCACCAGACTACCTGAAAAGACACAAAAGTACACTCGACTACCTGAAACGACACAAAAGTGCACTAGACTACCCGAAACAACACAAAACTGCACTCGACTACGTGAATCGACACAAAACTACACTCGACAACCCGAAACGACACAAAACTGCACCAGACTACCCGAAACGACACAAAACTACACTTGACCACACAAAACAACACAAAACTACACACGACTACCGTAAACGACACAAAACTGCACCAGACTACCCGAAACGACACAAAACTACACCAGACTACCCGAAACGACACAAAACTGCAGCAGACTACCCGAAACGACAGAAAACTGCAGCAGAGTGCCCGAAACGACACAAAACTGCACCAGCCTACCCGAAACGACACAAAACTACACTCGATTACCCGATACAACACAAAACTACACTCGACTAACCAAAACGACAGAAAACTACACAAGACTACCCGAAACGACACAAAACAACAATAGCCTGCCCGAAGCGACACAAAACTTCACCAGACTACCCGAAAAGACACAAAACTACACTCGACTATGTGAAAGGACACAGAACTACACTGGACAACACGATTCGACACAAAATTACACTCGACTACTCGAAATGACACAAAATTATACTACACTACGTGAAACGACAGAAAACTACACTAGACTGCGTGAAACGACACAAAAGTACACCAGACTACCCGAAATGACACAAAAGTGCACCAGAGTACCCGAAACGACACAAAACTGCACCAGAGTACCCGAAACAACACAAAACTGCACCAGACTACCTGAAAAGACACAAAAGTACACTCGACTACCTGAAACGACACAAAAGTGCACTAGACTACCCGAAACAACACAAAACTGCACTCGACTACGTGAATTGACACAAAACTACACTCGACAACCCGAAACGACACAAAACTGCACCAGACTACCCGAAACGACACAAAACTACACTTGACCACACAAAACAACACAAAACTACACACGATTACCCGATACGACACTAACTACACTCGACTAAAAAAAACGACAGAAAACTAGACTAGACTACCCGAAACGACACAAAAAAACAATAGCCTGCCCGAAGCGACACAAAACTGCACCAGACTATGTGAAAGGACACAGAACTACACTCGACTACCCGATTCGAAACAAAACTACACTCGACTACCTGAAACCACACAAAACTACACTCGACTACATGAAATGACACCAAAATAAACCAGACTACCCGAAACGACACAAAACTACACTCAATTACTCGATACAACACAAAACTACACTCGACTAACCAAAAAGACAGAAAACTACACTAGACTACCCGAAACGACACAAAACAACAATAGCCTGCCCGAAGCGACACAAAACTGCACCAGACTACCCGAAAAGACACAAAACTACACTCGACTATGGGAAAGGACACAGAACTACACTCGACTACCTGATTCGACACAAAACTACACTTGACTACCCAAAACGACACAAAACTACACTCGACTACGTGAAATGACACAAAATTATACTACACTACGTGAAACGACAGAAAACTACACTAGACAGCGTGAAAAGACACAAAAGTACACCAGACTACCCGAAATGACACAAAAGTGCACCAGAGTACCCGAAACGACACAAAACTACACTCAATTATTCGATACAACACAAAACTACACTCGACTAACCAAAAAGACAGAAAACTACACTAGACTACCCGAAACGACACAAAACAACAATAGCCTGCCCAAAGCGACACAAAACTGCACCAGACTACCCGAAAAGACACAAAACTACACTTGACCACACAAAACAACACAAAACTACACACGACTACCGTAAACGACACAAAACTGCACCAGACTACCCGAAACGACACAAAACTGCAGCAGACTACCCGAAACGACAGAAAACTGCAGCAGAGTACCCGAAACGACACAAAACTGCACCAGACTACCCGAAACGACACAAAACTACACTCGATTGCCCGATACAACACAAAACTACACTCGACTAACCAAAACGACAGAAAACTACACAAGACTACCTGAAACGACACAAAACAACAATAGCCTGCCCGAAGCGACACAAAACTGCACCAGACTACCCGAAAAGACACAAAACTGCACCAGAATACCCGAAACAACACAAAACTACACTCGATTACCCGATACGACACAAAACTACAATCGACTAACCAAAAAGACAGAAAACTACACTAGACTACCCGAAACGACACAAAACAACAATAGCCTGCCCGAAGGGACACAAAACTGCACCAGACTACCCGAAACGACACAAAACTACACTTGACCACACAAAACAACACAAAACTACACACGACTACCGTAAACGACACAAAACTGCACCAGACTACCCGAAACGACACAAAACTGCAGCAGACTACCCGAAACGACAGAAAACTGCAGCAGAGTACCCGAAACGACACAAAACTGCACCAGACTACCCGAAACGACACAAAACTACACTCGATTACCCGATACAACACAAAACTACACTCGACTAACCAAAACGACAGAAAACTACACAAGACTACCCGAAACGACACAAAACAACAATAGCCTGCCCGAAGCGACACAAAACTGCACCAGACTACCCGAAAAGACACAAAACTACACTCGACTATGTGAAAGGACACAGAACTACTCTGGACAACACGATTCGACACAAAATTACACTCGACTACTCGAAATGACACAAAATTATACTACACTACGTGAAAGGACAGAAAACTACACTAGACTGCGAGAAACGACACAAAAGTACACCAGACTACCCGAAATGACACAAAAGTGCAGCAGAGTACCCGAAACAACACAAAAATGCACCAGACTACCCGAAACGACACAAAAGTACACTCGACTACCTGAAACGACACAAAAGTGCACTAGACTACCCGAAACAACACAAAACTGCACTCGACTACGTGAATCGACTCAAAACTACACTCGACAACCCGAAACGACACAAAACTGCACCAGACTACCCGAAACGACACAAAACTACACTTGACCACCCAAAACAACACAAAACTACACACGACTACCGTAAACGACACAAAACTGCACCAGACTACCCGAAATGACACAAAACTGCAGCAGACTACCCGAAACGACACAAAACTACACTTGACCACCCAAAACAACACAAAACTACACACGACTACCGTAAACGACACAAAACTGCACCAGACTACCCGAAATGACACAAAACTGCAGCAGACTACCCGAAACGACAGAAAACTGCACAAGACTACCCGAAACGACAGAAAACTGCAGCAGACTACCCGAAACGACACAAAACTGCACAAGACTACCTGAAACGACACAAAGCTACACTCGATTACCCGATACGACACAAAACTACACTCGACTAACCAAAACGACAGAAAACTAGACTAGACTACCCGAAACGACACAAAAAAACAATAGCCTGCCCGAAGCGACACAAAACTGCACCAGACTATGTGAAAGGACACAGAACTACACTCGACTACCCAATTCGACACAAAACTACACTCGACTACCTGAAACGACACAAAACTACACTCGACTACGTGAAATGACACCAAAATACACTAGACTACCTGAAAAGCCACAAACTACACCAGACTACCCGAAACGACTCAAAACAACACTCGACTAACCGAAACGACACAAAACTACACTACACTACGTGAAACGACAGAAAACTACACTAGACTGCGAGAAACGACACAAAAGTACACCAGACTACCCGAAACGACACAAAAGTACACTCGACTACCTGAAACAACACAAAAGTGCACTCGACTACCAGAAACAACACAAAACTGCACTCAACTACGTGAATCGACACAAAACTACACTCGACAACCCGAAACGACACAAAACTGCACCAGACTACCCGAAACGACACAAAACTACACTTGACCACACAAAACAACACAAAACTACACACGACTACCGTAAACGACACAAAACTGCACCAGACTACCCGAAACGACACAAAACTGCAGCAGACTACCCGAAACGACAGAAAACTGCAGCAGAGTACCCGAAACGACACAAAACTGCACCAGACTACCCGAAACGACACAAAACTACACTCGATTACCCGATACAACACAAAACTACACTCGACTAACCAAAACGACAGAAAACTACACAAGACTACCCGAAACGACACAAAACAACAATACCCAGCCCGAAGCGACACAAAACTGCACCAGACTACCCGAAAAGACACAAAACTACACTCGACTATGTGAAAGGACACAGAACTACACTGGACAACACGATTCGACACAAAATTACACTCGACTACTCGAAATGACACAAAATTATACTACACTACGTGAAACGACAGAAAACTACACTAGACTGCGTGAAACGACACAAAAGTACACCAGACTACCCGAAACGACACAAAACTGCACCAGAGTACCCGAAACAACACAAAACTGCACCAGACTACCTGAAAAGACACAAAAGTACACTCGACTACCTGAAACGACACAAAAGTGCACTAGACTACCCGAAACAACACAAAACTGCACTCGACTACGTGAATTGACACAAAACTACACTCGACAACCCGAAACGACACAAAACTGCACCAGACTACCCGAAACGACACAAAACTACACTTGACCACACAAAACAACACAAAACTACACACGACTACCGTAAACGACACAAAACTGCACCAGACTACCCGAAACGACACAAAACTGCAGCAGACCACCCGAAACGACACAAAACTACACACGATTACCCGACACGACACTAACTAGACTCGACTAACCAAAACGACAGAAAACTAGACTAGACTACCCGAAACGACACAAAAAAACAATAGCCTGCCCGAAGCGACACAAAACTGCACCAGACTATGTGAAAGGACACAGAACTACACTCGACTACCCGATTCGAAACAAAACTACACTCGACTACCTGAAACCACACAAAACTACACTCGACTACATGAAATGACACCAAAATAAACCAGACTACCCGAAACGACACAAAACTACACTCAATTACTCGATACAACACAAAACTACACTCGACTAACCAAAAAGACAGAAAACTACACTAGACTACCCGAAACGACACAAAACAACAATAGCCTGCCCGAAAAGACACAAAACTACACTCGACTATGGGAAAGGACACAGAACTACACTCGACTACCTGATTCGACACAAAACTACACTTGACTACCCAAAACGACACAAAACTACACTCGACTACGTGAAATGACACAAAATTATACTACACTACGTGAAACGACAGAAAACTACACTAGACAGCGTGAAAAGACACAAAAGTACACCAGACTACCCGAAATGACACAAAAGTGCACCAGAGTATCCGAAACGACACAAAACTACACTCAATTATTCGATACAACACAAAACTACACTCGACTAACCAAAAAGACAGAAAACTACACTAGACTACCCGAAACGACACAAAACAAGAATAGCCTGCCCGAAGGGACACAAAAATGCACCAGACTACCCGAAACGACACAAAACTACACTTGACCACACAAAACAACACAAAACTACACACGACTACCGTAAACGACACAAAACTGCACCAGACTACACGAAACGACACAAAACTACACTCGATTACCCGATACAACACAAAACTACACTCGACTAACCAAAACGACAGAAAACTACACAAGACTACCCGAAACGACACAAAACAACAATAGCCTGCCCGCAGCGACACAAAACTGCACCAGACTACCCGAAAAGACACAAAACTGCACCAGAATACCCGAAACAACACAAAACTACACTCGATTACCCGATACGACACAAAACTACAATCGACTAACCAAAAAGACAGAAAACTACACTAGACTACCCGAAACGACACAAAACAACAATAGCCTGCCCGAAGGGACAAAAAACTGCACCAGACTACCCGAAACGACACAAAACTACACTTGACCACACAAAACAACACAAAACTACACACGACTACCGTAAACGACACAAAACTGCACCAGACTACCCGAAACGACACAAAACTGCAGCAGACTACCCGAAACGACAGAAAACTGCAGCAGAGTACCCGAAATGACACAAAACTGCAGCAGACTACCCGAAACGACAGAAAACTGCAGCAGAGTACCCGAAACGACACAAAACTGCACCAGACTACCCGAAACTACACAAAACTACACTCGATTACCCGATACAACACAAAACTACACTCGACTAACCAAAACGACAGAAAACTACACAAGACTACCCGAAACGACACAAAACAACAATAGCCTGCCCGAAGCGACACAAAACTGCACCAGACTACCCGAAAAGACACAAAACTACACTGGACTATGGGAAAGGACACAGAACTACACTCGACTACCCGATTCGACACAAAATTACACTCGACTACTCGAAATGACACAAAATTATACTACACTACGTGAAACGACAGAAAACTACACTAGACTGCGAGAAACGACACAAAAGTACACCAGACTACCCGAAATGACACAAAAGTGCACCAGAGTACCCGAAACGACACAAAACTGCACCAGACTACCCGAAACGACACAAAACTACACTTGACCACACAAAACAACACAAAACTACACACGACTACCGTAAACGACACAAAACTGCACCAGACTACCCGAAACGACACAAAACTGCAGCAGACCACCCGAAACGACACAAAACTACACACGATTACCCGACACGACACTAACTACACTCGACTAACCAAAACGACAGAAAACTAGACTAGACTACCCGAAACGACACAAAAAAACAATAGCCTGCCCGAAGCGACACAAAACTGCACCAGACTATGTGAAAGGACACAGAACTACACTCGACTACCCGATTCGAAACAAAACTACACTCGACTACCTGAAACCACACAAAACTACACTCGACTACATGAAATGACACCAAAATAAACCAGACTACCCGAAACGACACAAAACTACACTCAATTACTCGATACAACACAAAACTACACTCGACTAACCAAAAAGACAGAAAACTACACTAGACTACCCGAAACGACACAAAACAACAATAGCCTGCCCGAAAAGACACAAAACTACACTCGACTATGGGAAAGGACACAGAACTACACTCGACTACCTGATTCGACACAAAACTACACTTGACTACCCAAAACGACACAAAACTACACTCGACTACGTGAAATGACACAAAATTATACTACACTACGTGAAACGACAGAAAACTACACTAGACAGCGTGAAAAGACACAAAAGTACACCAGACTACCCGAAATGACACAAAAGTGCACCAGAGTATCCGAAACGACACAAAACTACACTCAATTATTCGATACAACACAAAACTACACTCGACTAACCAAAAAGACAGAAAACTACACTAGACTACCCGAAACGACACAAAACAAGAATAGCCTGCCCGAAGGGACACAAAAATGCACCAGACTACCCGAAACGACACAAAACTACACTTGACCACACAAAACAACACAAAACTACACACGACTACCGTAAACGACACAAAACTGCACCAGACTACCCGAAACGACACAAAACTACACTCGATTACCCGATACAACACAAAACTACACTCGACTAACCAAAACGACAGAAAACTACACAAGACTACCCGAAACGACACAAAACAACAATAGCCTGCCCGCAGCGACACAAAACTGCACCAGACTACCCGAAAAGACACAAAACTGCACCAGAATACCCGAAACAACACAAAACTACACTCGATTACCCGATACGACACAAAACTACAATCGACTAACCAAAAAGACAGAAAACTACACTAGACTACCCGAAACGACACAAAACAACAATAGCCTGCCCGAAGGGACAAAAAACTGCACCAGACTACCCGAAACGACACAAAACTACACTTGACCACACAAAACAACACAAAACTACACACGACTACCGTAAACGACACAAAACTGCACCAGACTACCCGAAACGACACAAAACTGCAGCAGACTACCCGAAACGACAGAAAACTGCAGCAGAGTACCCGAAACGACACAAAACTGCACCAGACTACCCGAAACGACACAAAACTACACTCGATTACCCGATACAACACAAAACTACACTCGACTAACCAAAACGACAGAAAACTACACAAGACTACCCGAAACGACACAAAACAACAATAGCCTGCCCGAAGCGACACAAAACTGCACCAGACTACCCGAAAAGACACAAAACTACACTCGACTATGTGAAAGGACACAGAACTACTCTGGACAACACGATTCGACACAAAATTACACTAGACTGCGAGAAACGACACAAAAGTACACCAGACTACCCGAAATGACACAAAAGTGCACCAGAGTTCCCGAAACGACACAAAACTGCACTCGACTACGTGAATCGACACAAAACTACACTCGACAACCCGAAACGACACAAAACTGCACCAGACTACCCGAAACGACACAAAACTACACTTGACCACCCAAAACAACACAAAACTACACACGACTACCGTAAACGACACAAAACTGCACCAGACTACCCGAAATGACACAAAACTGCAGCAGACTACCCGAAACGACAGAAAACTGCACAAGACTACCCGAAACGACAGAAAACTGCACAAGACTACCCGAAACGATACAAAACTACACTCGATTACCCGCTATGACACAAAATTACACTCGACTAACCAAAACGACAGAAAACTAGACTAGACTACCCGAAACGACACAAAAAAACAATAGCCTGCCCGAAGCGACACAAAACTGCACCAGACTATGTGAAAGGACACAGAACTACACTCGACTACCCGATTCGACGCAAAACTACACTCGACTACCTGAAACGACACAAAACTACACTCGACTACGTGAAATGACACCAAAATACACTAGACTACCTGAAACGCCACAAACTACACCAGACTACCCGAAATGACTCAAAACAACACTCGACTAACCGAAACGACACAAAACTACACTACACTACGTGAAACGAGAGAAAACTACACTAGACTGCGAGAAACGACACAAAAGTACACCAGACTACCCGAAACGACACAAAAGTGCACCAGACTACCCGAAACAACACAAAACTGCACCAGACTACCTGAAAAGACACAAAAGTACACTCGACTACCTGAAACGACACAAAAGTGCACTAGACTACCTGAAACAACACAAAACTGCACTCGACTACGTGAATCGACACAAAACTACACTCGACAACCCGAAACGACACAAAACTGCACCAGACTACCCGAAACGACACAAAACTACACTTGACCACACGAAACAACACAAAACTACACACGACTACCGTAAACGACACAAAACTGCACCAGACTACCCGAAACAACACAAAACTACAGCAGACTACCCGAAACGACACAAAACTGCACAAGACTACCCGAAACGACACAAAACTACACTCGATTACCCGATACGACACAAAACTACACTCGATTACCCGATACAACACAAAACTACACTCGACTAACCAAAACGACAGAAAACTACACAAGACTACCCGAAAAGACACAAAACTACACTCGACTATGTGAAAGGACACAGAACTACTCTGGACAACACGATTCGACACAAAATTACACTAGACTGCGAGAAACGACACAAAAGTACACCAGACTACCCGAAATGACACAAAAGTACACCAGAGTTCCCGAAACGACACAAAACTGCACCAGAGTACCTGAAACAACACAAAACTGCACCAGACTACCCGAAACGACACAAAAGTACACTCGACTACCTAAAACGACACAAAAGTGCACTAGACTACCCGAAACAACACAAAACTGCACTCGACTATGTGAATCGACACAAAACTACACTCGATAACCCGAAACGACACAAAACTGCACCAGACTACCCGAAACGACACAAAACTACACTTGACCACCCAAAACAACACAAAACTACACACGACTACCGTAAACGACACAAAACTGCACCAGACTACCCGAAATGACACAAAACTGCAGCAGACTACCCGAAACGACAGAAAACTGCACAAGACTACCCGAAACGACAGAAAACTGCACAAGACTACCCGAAACGATACAAAACTACACTCGAATAGCCCGCTATGACACAAAATTACACTCGACTAACCAAAACGACAGAAAACTAGACTAGACTACCCGAAACGACACAAAACTGCACCAGACTACCCGAAACGACACAAAACTACACTTGACCACCCAAAACAACACAAAACTACACACGACTACCGTAAACGACACAAAACTGCACCAGACTACCCGAAATGACACAAAACTGCAGCAGACTACCCGAAACGACAGAAAACTGCACAAGACTACCCGAAACGACAGAAAACTGCACAAGACTACCCGAAACGATACAAAACTACACTTCGAATAGCCCGCTATGACACAAAATTACACTCGACTAACCAAAACGACAGAAAACTAGACTAGACTACCCGAAACGACACAAAAAAACAATAGCCTGCCCGAAGCGACACAAAACTGCACCAGACTATGTGAAAGGACACAGAACTACACTCGACTACCCGATTCGACACAAAACTACACTCGGCTACCTGAAACGACACAAAACTACACTCGACTACGTGAAATGACACCAAAATACACTAGACTACCTGAAACGCCACAAACTACACCAGACTACCCGAAACGACTCAAAACAACACTCGACTAACCGAAACGACACAAAACTACACTACACTACGTGAAACGACAGAAAACTACACTAGACTGCGAGAAACGACACAAAAGTACACCAGACTACCCGAAACGACACAAAACTGCAGCAGAGTACCCGAAACGACACAAAACTGCACCAGACTACCCGAAACGACACAAAACTACACTCGATTACCCGATACAACACAAATCTACACTCGACTAACCAAAACGACAGAAAACTACACAAGACTACCCGAAACGACACAAAACAGCAATAGCCTGCCCGAAGCGACACAAAACTGCACCAGACTACCCGAAAAGACACAAAACTACACTCGACTATGTGAAAGGACACAGAACTACACTGGACAACACGATTCGACACAAAACTACACTCGACAACCCGAAACGACACAAAACTGCACCAGACTACCCGAAACGACACAAAACTACACTTGACCACCCAAAACAACACAAAACTACACACGACTACCGTAAACGACACAAAACTGCACCAGACTACCCGAAATGACACAAAACTGCAGCAGACTACCCGAAACGACACAAAACTGCACAAGACTACCCGAAACGACAGAAAACTGCACAAGACTACCCGAAACGATACAAAACTACACTCGAATAGCCCGCTATGACACAAAATTACACTCGACTAACCAAAACGACAGAAAACTAGACTAGACTACCCGAAACGACACAAAAAAACAATAGCCTGCCCGAAGCGACACAAAACTGCACCAGACTATGTGAAAGGACACAGAACTACACTCGACTACCCGATTCGACACAAAACTACACTCGACTACCTGAAACGACACAAAACTACACTCGACTACGTGAAATGACACCAAAATACACTAGACTACCTGAAACGCCACAAACTACACCAGACTACCCGAAACGACTCAAAACAACACTCAACTAACCGAAACGACACAAAACTACACTACACTACGTGAAACGAGAGAAAACTACACTAGACTGCGAGAAACGACACAAAAGTACACCAGACTACCCGAAACGACACAAAACTGCAGCAGAGTACCCGAAACGACACAAAAGTACACCAGACTACCCGAAATGACACAAAAGTGCACCAGAGTACCCGAAACAACACAAAACTGCACCAGACTACCTGAAAAGACACAAAAGTACACTCGACAACCCGAAACGACACAAAACTGCACCAGACTACCCGAATTGACACAAAAGTGCACTAGACTTCCTGAAACAACACAAAACTGCACTCGACTACGTGAATCGACACAAAACTACACTCGACAACCCGAAACGACACAAAACTGCACACGACTGCCGTAAACGACACAAAACTGCAGCAGACTACCCGAAACGACACAAAACTGCACAAGACAACCCGAAACGACACAAAACTACACTCGATTACCCGATTCGACACAAAACTACACTCGACTACCTGAAACGACACAAAACTACACTCGACTACGTGAAATGACACCAAAATACACTAGACTACCTGAAACGCCACAAACTACACCAGACTACCTGAAACGACTCAAAACTAAACTCGACTAACCGAAACGACACAAAACTACACTACACTACGTGAAATGACACCAAAATACACTAGACTACCTGAAACGCCACAAACTACACCAGACTACCTGAAACGACTCAAAACTACACTCGACTACCCGAAACGACACAAAACTACACTTGACCACACGAAACAACACAAAACTACACACGACTACCGTAAACGACACAAAACTGCACCAGACTACCCGAAACAACACAAAACTGCAGCAGACTACCCGAAACGACACAAAACTGCACAAGACTACCCGAAACGACACAAAACTACACTCGATTACCCGATACGACACAAAACTACACTCCACTAACCAAAACGACAGAAAACTAGACTAGACTACCCGAAACGACAGAAAAAAACAATAGCCTGCCCGAAGCGACACAAAACTGCACCAGACTATGTGAAAGGACACAGAACTACACTCGACTACCCGATTCGACACAAAACTACACTCGACTACCTGAAACGACACAAAACTACACTCGACTACGTGAAATGACACCAAAATACACTAGACTACCTGAAACGCCACAAACTACACCAGACTACCCGAAACGACTCAAAACAACACTCGACTAACCGAAACGACACAAAACTACACTAGACTACGTGAAACGACATAAAACTACACTAGACTGCGAGAAACGACACAAAAGTACACCAGACTACCCGAAACGACACAAAACTGCAGCAGAGTACCCGAAACGACACAAAACTGCACCAGACTACCCGAAACGACACAAAACTACACTCGATTACCCGATACAACACAAATCTACACTCGACTAACCAAAACGACAGAAAACTACACAAGACTACCCGAAACGACACAAAACAGCAATAGCCTGCCCGAAGCGACACAAAACTGCACCAGACTACCCGAAAAGACACAAAACTACACTCGACTATGTGAAAGGACACAGAACTACACTGGACAACACGATTCGACACAAAACTACACTCGACAACCCGAAACGACACAAAACTGCACCAGACTACCCGAAACGACACAAAACTACACTTGACCACCCAAAACAACACAAAACTACACACGACTACCGTAAACGACACAAAACTGCACCAGACTACCCGAAATGACACAAAACTGCAGCAGACTACCCGAAACGACAGAAAACTGCACAAGACTACCCGAAACGACAGAAAACTGCACAAGACTACCCGAAACGATACAAAACTACACTCGAATAGCCCGCTATGACACAAAATTACACTCGACTAACCAAAACGACAGAAAACTAGACTAGACTACCCGAAACGACACAAAAAAACAATAGCCTGCCCGAAGCGACACAAAACTGCACCAGACTATGTGAAAGGACACAGAACTACACTCGACTACCCGATTCGACACAAAACTACACTCGACTACCTGAAACGACACAAAACTACACTCGACTATGTGAAATGACACCAAAATACACTAGACTACCTGAAACGCCACAAACTACACCAGACTACCCGAAACGACTCAAAACAACACTCAACTAACCGAAACGACACAAAACTACACTACACTACGTGAAACGAGAGAAAACTACACTAGGCTGCGAGAAACGACACAAAAGTACACCAGACTACCCGAAACGACACAAAACTGCAGCAGAGTACCCGAAACGACACAAAACTGCACCAGACTACCCGAAACGACACAAAACTGCAGCAGACTACCCGAAACGACAGAAAACTGCAGCAGAGTACCCGAAACGACACAAAACTGCACCAGACTACCCGAAAAGACACAAAACTACACTCGACTATGTGAAAGGACACAGAACTACACTGGACAACACGATTCGACACAAAATTACACTCGACTACTCGAAATGACACAAAATTATACTACACTATGTGAAACGACAGAAAACTACACTAGACTGCGTGAAACGACACAAAAGTACACCAGACTACCCGAAATGACACAAAAGTGCACCAGAGTACCCGAAACGACACAAAACTGCACCAGAGTACCCGAAACAACACAAAACTGCACCAGACTACCTGAAAAGACACAAAAGTGCACCACACTACCCGAAACGACACAAAAGTGCACTCGATTACCCGATTCGACACAAAACTACACTCGACTACCTGAAACGACACAAAACTACACTCGACTACGTGAAATGACACCAAAATACACTAGACTACCTGAAACGCCACAAACTACACCAGACTACCTGAAACGACTCAAAACTACACTCGACTAACCGAAACGACACAAAACTACACTACACTACGTGAAACGACAGAAAACTACACTAGACTGCATGAAACGACACAAAAGTACACCAGACTACCCGAAACGACACAAAACTGCACCAGACTACCCGAAACGACACAAAACTGCAGCAGACTACCCGAAACGACACAAAACTACACTCGATTACCCGATACGACACAAAACTACACTCGACTAACCAAAACGACAGAAAACTAGACTAGACTACCCGAAACGACACCAAAAAACAATAGCCTGCCCGAAGCGACACAAAACTGCACCAGACTATGTGAAAGGACACAGAACTACACTCGACTACCCGATTCGACACAAAACTACACTCGACTACCTGAAACGACACAAAACTACACTCGACTACGTGAAATGACACCAAAATACACTAGACTACCTGAAACGCCACAAACTACACCAGACTACCCGAAACGACTCAAAACAACACTCGACTAACCGAAACGACACAAAACTACACTTGACCACACGAAACAACACAAAACTACACACGACTACCGTAAACGACACAAAACTGCACCAGACTACCCGAAACAACACAAAACTGCAGCAGACTACCCGAAACGACACAAAACTGCACAAGACTACCCGAAACGACACAAAACTGCACTCGATTACCCGATACGACACAAAACTACACTCCACTAACCAAAACGACAGAAAACTAGACTAGACTACCCGAAACGACAGAAAAAAACAATAGCCTGCCCGAAGCGACACAAAACTGCACCAGACTATGTGAAAGGACACAGAACTACACTCGACTACCCGATTCGACACAAAACTACACTCGACTACCTGAAACGACACAAAACTACACTCGACTACGTGAAATGACACCAAAATACACTAGACTACCTGAAACGCCACAAACTACACCAGACTACCCGAAACGACTCAAAACAACACTCGACTAACCGAAACGACACAAAACTACACTAGACTACGTGAAACGACAGAAAACTACACTAGACTGCGAGAAACGACACAAAAGTACACCAGACTACCCGAAACGACACAAAACTGCAGCAGAGTACCCGAAACGACACAAAACTGCACCAGACTACCCGAAACGACACAAAACTACACTCGATTACCCGATACAACACAAATCTACACTCGACTAACCAAAACGACAGAAAACTACACAAGACTACCCGAAACGACACAAAACAGCAATAGCCTGCCCGAAGCGACACAAAACTGCACCAGACTACCCGAAAAGACACAAAACTACACTCGACTATGTGAAAGGACACAGAACTACACTGGACAACACGATTCGACACAAAACTACACTCGACAACCCGAAACGACACAAAACTGCACCAGACTACCCGAAACGACACAAAACTACACTTGACCACCCAAAACAACACAAAACTACACACGACTACCGTAAACGACACAAAACTGCACCAGACTACCCGAAATGACACAAAACTGCAGCAGACTACCCGAAACGACAGAAAACTGCACAAGACTACCCGAAACGACAGAAAACTGCACAAGACTACCCGAAACGATACAAAACTACACTCGAATAGCCCGCTATGACACAAAATTACACTCGACTAACCAAAACGACAGAAAACTAGACTAGACTACCCGAAACGACACAAAAAAACAATAGCCTGCCCGAAGCGACACAAAACTGCACCAGACTATGTGAAAGGACACAGAACTACACTCGACTACCCGATTCGACACAAAACTACACTCGACTACCTGAAACGACACAAAACTACACTCGACTACGTGAAATGACACCAAAATACACTAGACTACCTGAAACGCCACAAACTACACCAGACTACCCGAAACGACTCAAAACAACACTCAACTAACCGAAACGACACAAAACTACACTACACTACGTGAAACGAGAGAAAACTACACTAGGCTGCGAGAAACGACACAAAAGTACACCAGACTACCCGAAACGACACAAAACTGCAGCAGAGTACCCGAAACGACACAAAACTGCACCAGACTACCCGAAACGACACAAAACTGCAGCAGACTACCCGAAACGACAGAAAACTGCAGCAGAGTACCCGAAACGACACAAAACTGCACCAGACTACCCGAAAAGACACAAAACTACACTCGACTATGTGAAAGGACACAGAACTACACTGGACAACACGATTCGACACAAAATTACACTCGACTACTCGAAATGACACAAAATTATACTACACTATGTGAAACGACAGAAAACTACACTAGACTGCGTGAAACGACACAAAAGTACACCAGACTACCCGAAATGACACAAAAGTGCACCAGAGTACCCGAAACGACACAAAACTGCACCAGAGTACCCGAAACAACACAAAACTGCACCAGACTACCTGAAAAGACACAAAAGTGCACCACACTACCCGAAACGACACAAAAGTGCACTCGATTACCCGATTCGACACAAAACTACACTCGACTACCTGAAACGACACAAAACTACACTCGACTACGTGAAATGACACCAAAATACACTAGACTACCTGAAACGCCACAAACTACACCAGACTACCTGAAACGACTCAAAACTACACTCGACTAACCGAAACGACACAAAACTACACTACACTACGTGAAACGACAGAAAACTACACTAGACTGCATGAAACGACACAAAAGTACACCAGACTACCCGAAACGACACAAAACTGCACCAGACTACCCGAAACGACACAAAACTGCAGCAGACTACCCGAAACGACACAAAACTACACTCGATTACCCGATACGACACAAAACTACACTCGACTAACCAAAACGACAGAAAACTAGACTAGACTACCCGAAACGACACCAAAAAACAATAGCCTGCCCGAAGCGACACAAAACTGCACCAGACTATGTGAAAGGACACAGAACTACACTCGACTACCCGATTCGACACAAAACTACACTCGACTACCTGAAACGACACAAAACTACACTCGACTACGTGAAATGACACCAAAATACACTAGACTACCTGAAACGCCACAAACTACACCAGACTACCCGAAACGACTCAAAACAACACTCGACTAACCGAAACGACACAAAACTACACTTGACCACACGAAACAACACAAAACTACACACGACTACCGTAAACGACACAAAACTGCACCAGACTACCCGAAACAACACAAAACTGCAGCAGACTACCCGAAACGACACAAAACTGCACAAGACTACCCGAAACGACACAAAACTACACTCGATTACCCGATACGACACAAAACTACACTCCACTAACCAAAACGACAGAAAACTAGACTAGACTACCCGAAACGACAGAAAAAAACAATAGCCTGCCCGAAGCGACACAAAACTGCACCAGACTATGTGAAAGGACACAGAACTACACTCGACTACCCGATTCGACACAAAACTACACTCGACTACCTGAAACGACACAAAACTACACTCGACTACGTGAAATGACACCAAAATACACTAGACTACCTGAAACGCCACAAACTACACCAGACTACCCGAAACGACTCAAAACAACACTCGACTAACCGAAACGACACAAAACTACACTAGACTACGTGAAACGACAGAAAACTACACTAGACTGCGAGAAACGACACAAAAGTACACCAGACTACCCGAAACGACACAAAACTGCAGCAGAGTACCCGAAACGACACAAAACTGCACCAGACTACCCGAAACGACACAAAACTACACTCGATTACCCGATACAACACAAATCTACACTCGACTAACCAAAACGACAGAAAACTACACAAGACTACCCGAAACGACACAAAACAGCAATAGCCTGCCCGAAGCGACACAAAACTGCACCAGACTACCCGAAAAGACACAAAACTACACTCGACTATGTGAAAGGACACAGAACTACACTGGACAACACGATTCGACACAAAACTACACTCGACAACCCGAAACGACACAAAACTGCACCAGACTACCCGAAACGACACAAAACTACACTTGACCACCCAAAACAACACAAAACTACACACGACTACCGTAAACGACACAAAACTGCACCAGACTACCCGAAATGACACAAAACTGCAGCAGACTACCCGAAACGACAGAAAACTGCACAAGACTACCCGAAACGACAGAAAACTGCACAAGACTACCCGAAACGATACAAAACTACACTCGAATAGCCCGCTATGACACAAAATTACACTCGACTAACCAAAACGACAGAAAACTAGACTAGACTACCCGAAACGACACAAAAAAACAATAGCCTGCCCGAAGCGACACAAAACTGCACCAGACTATGTGAAAGGACACAGAACTACACTCGACTACCCGATTCGACACAAAACTACACTCGACTACCTGAAACGACACAAAACTACACTCGACTACGTGAAATGACACCAAAATACACTAGACTACCTGAAACGCCACAAACTACACCAGACTACCCGAAACGACTCAAAACAACACTCAACTAACCGAAACGACACAAAACTACACTACACTACGTGAAACGAGAGAAAACTACACTAGGCTGCGAGAAACGACACAAAAGTACACCAGACTACCCGAAACGACACAAAACTGCAGCAGAGTACCCGAAACGACACAAAACTGCACCAGACTACCCGAAACGACACAAAACTGCAGCAGACTACCCGAAACGACAGAAAACTGCAGCAGAGTACCCGAAACGACACAAAACTGCACCAGACTACCCGAAAAGACACAAAACTACACTCGACTATGTGAAAGGACACAGAACTACACTGGACAACACGATTCGACACAAAATTACACTCGACTACTCGAAATGACACAAAATTATACTACACTATGTGAAACGACAGAAAACTACACTAGACTGCGTGAAACGACACAAAAGTACACCAGACTACCCGAAATGACACAAAAGTGCACCAGAGTACCCGAAACGACACAAAACTGCACCAGAGTACCCGAAACAACACAAAACTGCACCAGACTACCTGAAAAGACACAAAAGTACACTCGACTACCTGAAACGACACAAAAGTGCACTCGATTACCCGATTCGACACAAAACTACACTCGACTACCTGAAACGACACAAACTACACCAGACTACCTGAAACGACTCAAAACTACACTCGACTAACCGAAACGACACAAAACTACACTACACTACGTGAAACGACAGAAAACTACACTAGACTGCATGAAACGACACAAAAGTACACCAGACTACCCGAAACGACACAAAACTGCACCAGACTACCCGAAACGACACAAAACTGCAGCAGACTACCCGAAACGACACAAAACTACACTCGATTACCCGATACGACACAAAACTACACTCGACTAACCAAAACGACAGAAAACTAGACTAGACTACCCGAAACGACACCAAAAAACAATAGCCTGCCCGAAGCGACACAAAACTGCACCAGACTATGTGAAAGGACACAGAACTACACTCGACTACCCGATTCGACACAAAACTACACTCGACTACCTGAAACGACACAAAACTACACTCGACTACGTGAAATGACACCAAAATACACTAGACTACCTGAAACGCCACAAACTACACCAGACTACCCGAAACGACTCAAAACAACACTCGACTAACCGAAACGACACAAAACTACACTACACTACGTGAAACGACAGAAAACTACACTAGACTGCGAGAAACGACACAAAAGTACACCAGACTACCCGAAACGACACAAAACTGCAGCAGAGTACCCGAAACGACACAAAACTGCACCAGACTACCCGAAACGACACAAAACTACACTCGATTACCCGATACAACACAAATCTACACTCGACTAACCAAAACGACAGAAAACTACACAAGACTACCCGAAACGACACAAAACAGCAATAGCCTGCCCGAAGCGACACAAAACTACACTCGACTATGTGAAAGGACACAGAACTACACTGGACAACACGATTCGACACAAAACTACACTCGACAACCCGAAACGACACAAAACTGCACCAGACTACCCGAAACGACACAAAACTACACTTGACCACCCAAAACAACACAAAACTACACACGACTACCGTAAACGACATAAAACTGCACCAGACTACCCGAAATGACACAAAACTGCAGCAGACTACCCGAAACGACAGAAAACTGCACAAGACTACCCGAAACGACAGAAAACTGCACAAGACTACCCGAAACGATACAAAACTACACTCGAATAGCCCGCTATGACACAAAATTACACTCGACTAACCAAAACGACAGAAAACTAGACTAGACTACCCGAAACGACACAAAAAAACAATAGCCTGCCCGAAGCGACACAAAACTGCACCAGACTATGTGAAAGGTCACAGAACTACACTCGACTACCCGATTCGACACAAAACTACACTCGACTACCTGAAACGACACAAAACTACACTCGACTACGTGAAATGACACCAAAATACACTAGACTACCTGAAACGCCACAAACTACACCAGACTACCCGAAACGACTCAAAACAACACTCAACTAACCGAAACGACACAAAACTACACTACACTACGTGAAACGAGAGAAAACTACACTAGACTGCGAGAAACGACACAAAAGTACACCAGACTACCCGAAACGACACAAAACTGCAGCAGAGTACCCGAAACGACACAAAACTGCACCAGACTACCCGAAACGACACAAAACTGCAGCAGACTACCCGAAACGACAGAAAACTGCAGCAGAGTACCCGAAACGACACAAAACTGCACCAGACTACCCGAAAAGACACAAAACTACACTCGACTATGTGAAAGGAAACAGAACTACACTGGACAACACGATTCGACACAAAATTACACTCGACTACTCGAAATGACACAAAATTATACTACACTACGTGAAACGACAGAAAACTACACTAGACTGCGTGAAACGACACAAAAGTACACCAGACTACCCGAAATGACACAAAAGTGCACCAGAGTACCCGAAACGACACAAAACTGCACCAGACTACCCGAAACAACACAAAACTGCACCAGACTACCCGAAACGACACAAAACTGCACCCGAGTACCCGAAACAACACAAAACTGCACCAGACTACCCGAAACGACACAAAAGTACACTCGACTACCTGAAACGACACAAAAGTGTACTAGACTACCTGAAACAACACAAAACTGCACTCGACTACGTGAATCGACACAAAACTACACTCGACAACCCGAAACGACACAAAACTGCACACGACTGCCGTAAACGACACAAAACTGCAGCAGACTACCCGAAATGACAAAAACTGCACAAGACAACCCGAAACGACACAAAACTACACTCGATTACCCGATACGACACAAAACTACACTCGACTAACCAAAACGACAGAAAACTAGACTAGACTACCCGAAACGACAGAAAAAAACAATAGCCTGCCCGAAGCGACACAAAACTGCACCAGACTATGTGAAAGGACACAGAACTACACTCGACTACCCGATTCGACACAAAACTACACTCGACTACCTGAAACGACACAAAACTACACTCGACTACGTGAAATGACACCAAAATACACTAGACTACCTGAAACGCCACAAACTACACCAGACTACCCGAAACGACTCAAAACAACACTCGACTAACCGAAACGACACAAAACTACACTACACTACGTGAAACGACAGAAAACTACACTAGACTGCGAGAAACGACACAAAAGTACACCAGACTACCCGAAACGACACAAAACTGCAGCAGAGTACCCGAAACGACACAAAACTGCACCAGACTACCCGAAACAACACAAAACTACACTCGATTACCCGATACAACACAAATCTACACTCGACTAACCAAAACGACAGAAAACTACACAAGACTACCCGAAACGACACAAAACAGCAATAGCCTGCCCGAAGCGACACAAAACTGCACCAGACTACCCGAAAAGACACAAAACTACACTCGACTATGTGAAAGGACACAGAACTACTCTGGACAAAACGATTCGACACAAAATTACTCTCGACTACTCGAAATGACACAAAATTATACTACACTACGTGAAACGACAGAAAACTACACTAGACTGCGAGAAACGACACAAAAGTACACCAGACTACCCGAAATGACACAAAAGTGCACCAGAGTACCCGAAACGACACAAAACTGCACCAGAGTACCCGAAACAACACAAAACTGCACCAGACTACCCGAAACAACACAAAAGTACACTCGACTACCTGAAACGACACAAAAGTGCACTAGACTACCCGAAACAACACAAAACTGCACTCGACTACGTGAATCGACACAAAACTACACTCGACAACCCGAAACGACACAAAACTGCACCAGACTACCCGAAACGACAGAAAACTACACTTGACCACCCAAAACAACACAGAACTACACACGAGTACCGTAAACGACACAAAACTGCACCAGACTACCCGAAATGACACAAAACTGCAGCAGACTACCCGAAACGACAGAAAACTGCACAAGACTACCCGAAACGACAGAAAACTGCACAAGACTACCCGAAACGATACAAAACTACACTCGAATAGACCGCTATGACACAAAATTACACTCGACTAACCAAAACGACACAAAATTATACTACACTACGTGAAACGACAGAAAACTACACTAGACAGCGTGAAAAGACACAAAAGTACACCAGACTACCCGAAATGACACAAAAGTGCACCAGAGTACCCGAAACGACACAAAACTGCACCAGAGTACCCGAAACGACACAAAACTGCACCAGACTACCCGAAACGACACAAAACTGCAGCAGACTACCCGAAACGACACAAAACTGCACCAGACTACCCGAAAAGACACAAAACTACACTTGACTATGTGAAAGGACACAGAACTGCACTCGACAAAACGATTCGACACAAAATTACACTCGACTACTCGAAACGACACAAAATTATACTACACTACGTGAAATGACAGAAAACTACACTAGACAGCGTGAAAAGACACAAAAGTACACCAGACTACCCGAAATGACACAAAAGTGCACCAGAGTACCCGAAACGACACAAAACTGCACCAGAGTACCCGAAACAACACAAAACTGCACCAGACTACCCGAAATGACACAAAAGTACACTCGACTACCTGAAACGGCACAAAAGTGCACTAGACTACCCGAAACAACACAAAACTGCACTCGACTACGTGAATCGACACAAAACTACACTCGACAACCCGAAACGACACAAAACTGCACCAGACTATGTGAAAGGACACAGAACTACACTCGACTACCCGATTCGAAACAAAACTACACTCGACTACCTGAAACAACACAAAACTACACTCAATTACTCGATACAACACAAAACTACACTCGACTAACCAAAAAGACAGAAAACTACACTAGACTACCCGAAACGACACAAAACAACAATAGCCTGCCCGAAGTGACACAAAACTGCACCAGACTACCCGAAAGGACACAAAACTACACTCGACTATGTGAAAGGACACAGAACTACACTCGACAAAACGATTCGACACAAAATTACACTCGACTACTCGAAACGACACAAAACTATACTACACTACGTGAAACGACAGAAAACTACACTAGACAGCGTGAAAAGACACAAAAGTACACCAGACTACCCGAAACAACACAAAAGTGCACCAGAGTACCCGAAACAACACAAAACTGCACCAGACTACCCGAAATGACACAAAAGTACACTCGACTACCTGAAACGACACAAAAGTGCACTAGACTAACAAAAACGACAGAAAACTACACTAGACTACCAGAAACGACACAAAACAACAATAGCCTGCCCGAAGCGACTCAAAACTGCACCAGACTACCCGAAAAGACACATAACTACACTCGACTATGGGAAAGGACACAGAACTACACTCGACTACCTGATTCGACACAAAACTACACTTGACTACCCGAAACGACACAAAACTACACTCGACTACGTGAAATGACACCAAAATACACTAGACTACCTGAAACGCCACAAACTACACCAGAGTACCTGAAATGACTCAAAACTACACTCGACTAACCGAAACGACAAAAAACTACACTACACTACGTGAAACAACAGAAAACTACACTAGACTGCGAGAAATGACACAAAAGTACACTCGACTACCTGAAACAACACAAAACTGCGCTAGACTACCCGAAACGACACAAATCTAAACTCGACTACGTGAAACGACACACACTACACTCGATTACCCAAAATGGCACAAAACAACAACAGACTACCCGAAAAGAAGGAAAACTACATTCGACTATGTGAAAGGACACAGAACTATATTCGACTACCCGAATCGACACAAAACTACACTCGACTACGTGAAATGACACAAAACTACACTAGACTACCTGAAACACCACAAAACTGCACCAGTCTACCCGAAAAGAAGGAAACCTACACTCGACTATGTGAAAGGACACAGAACTATATTTGACTACACGAATCGACACAAAACTACACTCGACTACCCGAAACGACACACAACTACACTAGACTTCGTGAAACGCCACAAAACTGCACCAGTCTACCCGAAACAAGACAGAACTACACGCGACTACGTGAAATGACACAAAACTACACTCAACTACTCGAAACGACACAAAATTATACTACACTACGTGAAACGACAGAAAACTACACTAGACAACGTGAAAAGACACAAAAGTACAGCAGACTACCCGAAATGACACAAAAGTGCACCAGAATACCCGAAACGACACAAAACTGCACCAGAGTACCCGAAACAACACAAAACTGCACCAGACTACCCGAAATGACACAAAAGTACACTCGACTACCTGAAACGACACAAAAGTGCACTAGACTACCCGAAACAACACAAAACTGCACTCGACTACGTGAATCGACACAAAACTACACTCGACAACCCGAAACGACACAAAACTGCACCAGACTACCCGAAACGACACAAAACTACACTTGACCACACAAAACAACACAAAACTACACACGACTACCGTAAACGACACAAAACTGCACCAGACTACCCGAAACGACACAAAACTGCAGCAGACTACCTGAAACGACAGAAAACTGCAGCAGAGTACCCGAAACGACACAAAACTGCACCAGACTACCCGAAACGACACAAAACTACACTCGATTACCCGATACAACACAAAACTACACACGACTAACCAAAACTACAGAAAACTACACAAGACTACCCGAAACGACACAAAACAACAATAGCCTGCCCGAAGCGACACAAAACTGCACCAGACTACCCGAAAAGACACAAAACTACACTCGACTATGTGAAAGGACACAGAACTACTCTGGACAACACGATTCGACACAAAATTACACTCGACTAATCGAAATGACACAAAATTATACTACACTACGTGAAACGACAGAAAACTACACTAGACTGCGTGAAACGACACGAAAGTACACCAGACTACCCGAAATGACACAAAAGTGCACCAGAGTACCCGAAACGACACAAAACTGCACCAGATTACCCGAAACAACACAAAACTGCACCAGACTACCTGAAAAGACACAAAAGTACACTCGACTACCTGAAACGACACAAAAGTGCACTAGACTACCCGAAACAACACAAAACTGCACTCGACTACGTGAATTGACACAAAACTACACTCGACAACCCGAAACGACACAAAACTGCACCAGACTACCTGAAACGACACAAAACTACACTTGACCACACAAAACAACACAAAACTACACACGACTACCGTAAACGACACAAAACTGCACCAGACTACCCGAAACAACACAAAACTGCAGCAGACTACCCGAAACGACACAAAACTACACTCGATTACCCGATACGACACTAACTACACTCGACTAACCAAAACGACAGAAAACTAGACTAGACTACCCGAAACGACACAAAAAAAAAATAGCCTGCCCGAAGCGACTCAAAACTGCACCAGACTATGTGAAAGGACACAGAACTACACTCGACTACCCGATTCGAAACAAAACTACACTCGACTACCTGAAATGACACCAAAATAAACCAGACTACCCGAAACGACACAAAACTACACTCAATTACTCGATACAACACAAAACTACACTCGACTAACCAAAAAGACAGAAAACTACACTAGACTACCCGAAACGACACAAAACAACAATAGCCTGCCCGAAGTGACACAAAACTGCACCAGACTACCCGAAAAGACACAAAACTACACTTGACTATGTGAAAGGACACAGAACTACACTCGACAAAACGATTCGACACAAAATTACATCGACTACTCGAAACGACACAAAATTATACTACACTACGTGAAACGACAGAAAACTACACTAGACAGCGTGAAAAGACACAAAAGTACACCAGACTACCCGAAATGACACAAAAGTGCACCAGAGTACCCGAAACGACACAAAACTACACTCAATTACTCGATACAACACAAAACTACACTCGACTAACCAAAAAGACAGAAAACTACACTAGACTACCCGAAACGTAACAAAACAACAATAGCCTGCCCGAAGGGACACAAAACTGCACCAGACTACCCGAAACGACACAAAACTACACTTGACCACACAAAACTACAAACGACTACCGTAAACGACACAAAACTGCACCAGACTACCCGAAACGACACAAAACTGCAGCAGACTACCCGAAACGACAGAAAACTGCAGCAGAGTACCCGAAACGACACAAAACTGCACCAGACTACCCGAAACGACACAAAACTACACTCGATTACCCGATGCAACACAAAACTACACTCGACTAACCAAAACGACAGAAAACTACACAAGACTACCCGAAACGACACAAAACAACAATAGCCTGCCCGAAGCGACACAAAACTGCACAAGACTACCCGAAACGACACAAAACTACACTCGATTACCCGCTATGACACAAAATTACACTCGACTAACCAAAACGACAGAAAACTAGACAAGACTACCCGAAACGACACAAAAAAACAATAGCCTGCCCGAAGCGACACAAAACTGCACCAGACTATGTGAAAGGACACAGAACTACACTCGACTACCCGATTCGACACAAAACTACACTCGACTACCTGAAACGACACAAAACTACACTCGACTACGTGAAATGACACCAAAATACACTAGACTACCTGAAACGCCACAAACTACACCAGACTACCCGAAACGACTCAAAACAACACTCGACTAACCGAAACGACACAAAACTACACTACAGTACGTGAAACGACAGAAAACTACACTAGACTGCGAGAAACGACACAAAAGTACACCAGACTACCCGAAACGACACAAAACTGCAGCAGAGTACCCGAAACGACACAAAACTGCACCAGACTACCCGAAACGACACAAAACTACACCCGATTACCCGATACAACACAAATCTACACTCGACTAACCAAAACGACAGAAAACTACACAAGACTACCCGAAACGACACAAAACAGCAATAGCCTGCCCGAAGCGACACAAAACTGCACCAGACTATGTGAAAGGACACAGAACTACACTCGACTACCCGATTCGACACAAAACTACACTCGACTACCTGAAACGACACAAAACTACACTCGACTACGTGAAATGACACCAAAATACACTAGACTACCTGAAACGCCACAAACTACACCAGACTACCCGAAACGACTCAAAACAACACTCGACTAACCGAAACGACACAAAACTACACTACACTACGTGAAACGACAGAAAACTACACTAGACTGCGAGAAACGACACAAAAGTACACCAGACTACCCGAAACGACACAAAAGTACACCAGACTAACCGAAACGACACAAAACTACACTACACTACGTGAAACGACAGAAAACTACACTAGACTGCGAGAAACGACACAAAAGTACACCAGACTACCCGAAATGACACAAAAGTGCACCAGAGTACCCGAAACAACACAAAACTGCACCAGACTACCCGAAAAGACACAAAAGTACACTCGACTACCTGAAACGACACAAAAGTGCACTAGACTACCCGAAACAACACAAAACTGCACTCGACTACGTGAATCGACACAAAACTACACTCGACAACCCGAAACGACACAAAACTGCACCAGACTACCCGAAACGACACAAAACTACAGTTGACCACACGAAACAACACAAAACTACACACGACTACCGTAAATGACACAAAACTGCACCAGACTACCCGAAACAACACAAAACTGCAGCAGACTACCCGAAACGACACAAAACTGCACAAGACTACCCGAAAAGACACAAAACTACACTCGATTACCCGATACGACACAAAACTACACTCAACTAACCAAAACGACAGAAAACTAGACTAGAGTACCCGAAACGACACAAAAAAACAATAGCCTGCCCGAAGCGACTCAAAACTGCACCAGACTATGTGAAAGGACACAGAGCTACACTCGACTACCCGATTCGAAACAAAACTACACTCGACTACCTGAAACGACACAAAACTACACTAGACTACGTGAAATGACACCAAAATACACCAGACTACCCGAAAAGACACAAAACTACACTCGACTATGTGAAAGGACACAGAACTACACTCGAGAAAACGATTCGACACAAAATTACACTCGACTACTCGAAACGACACAAAATTATACTACACTACGTGAAACGACAGAAAACTACACTAGACAGCGTGAAAAGACACAAAAGTACACCAGACTACCCGAAATGACACAAAAGTGCACCAGAGTACCCGAAACGACACAAAACTACACTCAATTACTCGATACAACACAAAACTACACTCGACTAACCAAAAAGACAGAAAACTACACTAAACTACCGAAACGACACAAAACAACAATAGCCTGCCCGAAGGGACACAAAACTGCACCAGACTACCGAAACGACACAAAACTACACTTGACCACACAAAACTACAAACGACTACCGTAAACGACACAAAACTGCACCAGACTACCCGAAACGACACAAAACTGCAGCAGACTACCCGAAACGACAGAAAACTGCAGCAGAGTACCCGAAACGACACAAAACTGCACCAGACTACCCGAAACGACACAAAACTACACTCGATTACCCGATACAACACAAAACTACACTCGACTAACCAAAACGACAGAAAACTACACAAGACTACCCGAAACGACACAAAACAACAATAGCCTGCCCGAAGCGACACAAAACTGCACCAGACTACCCGAAAAGCCACAAAACTACACTCGACTATGTGAAAGGACACAGAACTACACTGGACAACACGATTCGACACAAAATTACACTCGACTACTCGAAATGACACAAAATTATACTACACTACGTGAAACGACAGAAAACTACACTAGACTGCGAGAAACGACACAAAAGTACACCAGACTACCCGAAATGACACAAAAGTGCACCAGAGTACCCGAAACGACACAAAACTGCACCAGACTACCTGAAAAGACACAAAACTACACTCGATTACCCGATACGACACAAAACTACACTCGACTAACCAAAACGACAGAAAACTAGACTAGACTACCCGAAACGACACCAAAAAACAATAGCCTGCCCGAAGCGACACAAAACTGCACCAGACTATGTGAAAGGACACAGAACTACACTGGACAACACGATTCGACACAAAATTACACTCGACTACTCGAAATGACACAAAATTATACTACACTACGTGAAACGACAGAAAACTACACTAGACTGCGAGAAACGACACAAAAGTACACCAGACTACCCGAAATGACACAAAAGTGCACCAGAGTACCCGAAACGACACAAAACTGCACCAGACTACCTGAAAAGACACAAAACTACACTCGATTACCCGATACGACACAAAACTACACTCGACTAACCAAAACGACAGAAAACTAGACTAGACTACCCGAAACGACACCAAAAAACAATAGCCTGCCCGAAGCGACACAAAACTGCACCAGACTACCCGAAAAGACACAAAACTGCACCAGAATACCCGAAACAACACAAAACTACACTCGATTACCCGATACGACACAAAACTACAATCGACTAACCAAAAAGACAGAAAACTACACTAGACTACCCGAAACGACACAAAACAACAATAGCCTGCCCGAAGGGACACAAAACTGCACCAGACTACCCGAAACGACACAAAACTACACTTGACCACACAAAACAACACAAAACTACACACGACTACCGTAAACGACACAAAACTGCACCAGACTACCCGAAACGACACAAAACTGCAGCAGACTACCCGAAACGACAGAAAACTGCAGCAGAGTACCCGAAACGACACAAAACTGCACCAGACTACCCGAAACGACACAAAACTACACTCGATTACCCGATACAACACAAAACTACACTCGACTAACCAAAACGACAGAAAACTACACAAAACTACCCGAAACGACACAAAACAACAATAGCCTGCCCGAAGCGACACAAAACTGCACCAGACTACCCGAAAAGACACAAAACTACACTCGACTATGTGAAAGGACACAGAACTACACTGGACAACACGATTCGACACAAAATTACACTCGACTACTCGAAATGACACAAAATTATACTACACTACGTGAAACGACAGAAAACTACACTAGACTGCGAGAAACGACACAAAACTGCACCAGACTACCCGAAACGACACAAAACTACACCCGATTACCCGATACAACACAAATCTACACTCGACTAACCAAAACGACAGAAAACTACACAAGACTACCCGAAACGACACAAAACAGCAATAGCCTGCCCGAAGCGACACAAAACTGCACCAGACTACCCGAAAAGACACAAAACTACACTCGACTATGTGAAAGGACACAGAACTACACTGGACAACACGATTCGACACAAAATTACACTCGACTACTCGAAATGACACAAAATTATACTACACTACGTGAAACGACAGAAAACTACACTAGACTGCGAGAAACGACACAAAAGTGCACCAGAGTACCCGAAACGACACAAAACTGCACCAGATTACCCGAAACAACACAAAACTGCACCAGACTACCTGAAAAGACACAAAAGTACACTCGACTACCTGAAACGACACAAAAGTGCACTAGACTACCCGAAACAACACAAAACTGCACTCGACTACGTGAATTGACACAAAACTACACTCGACAACCGGAAACGACACAAAACTGCACCAGACTACCTGAAACGACACAAAACTACACTTGACCACACAAAACAACACAAAACTACACACGACTACCGTAAACGAGACAAAACTGCACCAGACTACCCGAAACAACACAAAACTGCAGCAGACTACCCGAAACGACACAAAACTACACTCGATTACCCGATACGACACTAACTACACTCGACTAACCAAAACGACAGAAAACTAGACTAGACTACCCGAAACGACACAAAAAAAAATAGCCTGCCCGAAGCGACTCAAAACTGCACCAGACTATGTGAAAGGACACAGAACTACACTCGACTACCCGATTCGAAACAAAACTACACTCGACTACCTGAAATGACACCAAAATAAACCAGACTACCCGAAACGACACAAAACTACACTCAATTACTCGATACAACACAAAACTACACTCGACTAACCAAAAAGACAGAAAACTACACTAGACTACCCGAAACGACACAAAACAACAATAGCCTGCCCGAAGTGACACAAAACTGCACCAGACTACCCGAAAAGACACAAAACTACACTTGACTATGTGAAAGGACACAGAACTACACTCGACAAAACGATTCGACACAAAATTACATCGACTACTCGAAACGACACAAAATTATACTACACTACGTGAAACGACAGAAAACTACACTAGACAGCGTGAAAAGACACAAAAGTACACCAGACTACCCGAAATGACACAAAAGTGCACCAGAGTACCCGAAACGACACAAAACTACACTCAATTACTCGATACAACACAAAACTACACTCGACTAACCAAAAAGACAGAAAACTACACTAGACTACCCGAAACGTAACAAAACAACAATAGCCTGCCCGAAGGGACACAAAACTGCACCAGACTACCCGAAACGACACAAAACTACACTTGACCACACAAAACTACAAACGACTACCGTAAACGACACAAAACTGCACCAGACTACCCGAAACGACACAAAACTGCAGCAGACTACCCGAAACGACAGAAAACTGCAGCAGAGTACCCGAAACGACACAAAACTGCACCAGACTACCCGAAACGACACAAAACTACACTCGATTACCCGATGCAACACAAAACTACACTCGACTAACCAAAACGACAGAAAACTACACAAGACTACCCGAAACGACACAAAACAACAATAGCCTGCCCGAAGCGACACAAAACTGCACAAGACTACCCGAAACGACACAAAACTACACTCGATTACCCGCTATGACACAAAATTACACTCGACTAACCAAAACGACACAAAACTACACTCGACTACGTGAAATGACACCAAAATACACTAGACTACCTGAAACGCCACAAACTACACCAGACTACCCGAAACGACTCAAAACAACACTCGACTAACCGAAACGACACAAAACTACACTACAGTACGTGAAACGACAGAAAACTACAGTAGACTGCGAGAAACGACACAAAAGTACACCAGACTACCCGAAACGACACAAAACTGCAGCAGAGTACCCGAAACGACACAAAACTGCACCAGACTACCCGAAACGACACAAAACTACACCCGATTACCCGATACAACACAAATCTACACTCGACTAACCAAAACGACAGAAAACTACACAAGACTACCCGAAACGACACAAAACAGCAATAGCCTGCCCGAAGCGACACAAAACTGCACCAGACTATGTGAAAGGACACAGAACTACACTCGACTACCCGATTCGACACAAAACTACACTCGACTACCTGAAACGACACAAAACTACACTCGACTACGTGAAATGACACCAAAATACACTAGACTACCTGAAACGCCACAAACTACACCAGACTACCCGAAACGACTCAAAACAACACTCGACTAACCGAAACGACACAAAACTACACTACAGTACGTGAAACGACAGAAAACTACACTAGACTGCGAGAAACGACACAAAAGTACACCAGACTACCCGAAACGACACAAAACTGCAGCAGAGTACCCGAAACGACACAAAACTGCACCAGACTACCCGAAACGACACAAAACTACACCCGATTACCCGATACAACACAAATCTACACTCGACTAACCAAAACGACAGAAAACTACACAAGACTACCCGAAACGACACAAAACAGCAATAGCCTGCCCGAAGCGACACAAAACTGCACCAGACTACCCGAAAAGACACAAAACTACACTCGACTATGTGAAAGGACACAGAACTACACTGGACAACACGATTCGACACAAAATTACACTCGACTACTCGAAATGACACAAAATTATACTACACTACGTGAAACGACAGAAAACTACACTAGACTGCGAGAAACGACACAAAAGTACACCAGACTACCCGAAATGACACAAAAGTGCACCAGAGTACCCGAAACAACACAAAACTGCACCAGACTACCCGAAACAACACAAAACTGCACTCGAGTACCCGAAACAACACAAAACTGCACTCGACTACGTGAATCGACACAAAACTACACTCGACAACCCGAAACGACACAAAACTGCACCAGACTACCCGAAACGACACAAAACTACAGTTGACCACACGAAACAACACAAAACTACACACGACTACCGTAAATGACACAAAACTGCACCAGACTACCCGAAACAACACAAAACTGCAGCAGACTACCCGAAACGACACAAAACTGCACAAGACTACCCGAAAAGACACAAAACTACACTCGATTACCCGATACGACACAAAACTAAACTCAACTAACCAAAACGACAGAAAACTAGACTAGAGTACCCGAAACGACACAAAAAAACAATAGCCTGCCCGAAGCGACTCAAAACTGCACCAGACTACGTGAAAGGACACAGAGCTACACTCGACTACCCGATTCGAAACAAAACTACACTCGACTACCTGAAACAACACAAAACTACACTAGACTACGTGAAATGACACCAAAATACACCAGACTACCCGAAAAGACACAAAACTACACTCGACTATGTGAAAGGACACAGAACTACACTCGACAAAACGATTCGACACAAAATTACACTCGACTACTCGAAACGACACAAAATTATACTACACTACGTGAAACGACAGAAAACTACACTAGACAGCGTGAAAAGACACAAAAGTACACCAGACTACCCGAAATGACACAAAAGTGCACCAGAGTACCCGAAACGACACAAAACTACACTCAATTACTCGATACAACACAAAACTACACTCGACTAACCAAAAAGACAGAAAACTACACTAGACTACCGAAACGACACAAAACAACAATAGCCTGCCCGAAGGGACACAAAACTGCACCAGACTACCGAAACGACACAAAACTACACTTGACCACACAAAACTACAAACGACTACCGTAAACGACACAAAACTGCACCAGACTACCCGAAACGACACAAAACTGCAGCAGACTACCCGAAACGACAGAAAACTGCAGCAGAGTACCCGAAACGACACAATACTGAACCAGACTACCCGAAACGACACAAAACTACACTCGATTACCCGATACAACACAAAACTACACTCGACTAACCAAAACGACAGAAAACTACACAAGACTACCCGAAACGACAGAAAACAACAATAGCCTGCCCGAAGCGACACAAAACTGCACCAGACTACCCGAAAAGACACAAAACTACACTCGACTATGTGAAAGGACACAGAACTACACTGGACAACACGATTCGACACAAAATTACACTCGACTACTCGAAATGACACAAAATTATACTACACTACGTGAAACGACAGAAAACTACACTAGACTGCGAGAAACGAGACAAAAGTACACCAGACTACCCGAAATGACACAAAAGTGCACCAGAGTACCCGAAACGACACAAAACTGCACCAGACTACCTGAAAAGACACAAAACTACACTCGATTACCCGATACGACACAAAACTACACTCGACTAACCAAAACGACAGAAAACTAGACTAGACTACCCTAAACGACACCAAAAAACAATAGCCTGCCCGAAGCGACACAAAACTGCACCAGACTATGTGAAAGGACACAGAACTACACTGGACAACACGATTCGACACAAAATTACACTCGACTACTCGAAATGACAAAAAATTATACTACACTACGTGAAACGACAGAAAACTACACTAGACTGCGAGAAACGACACAAAAGTACACCAGACTACCCGAAATGACACAAAAGTGCACCAGAGTACCCGAAACGACACAAAACTGCACCAGACTACCTGAAAAGACACAAAACTACACTCGATTACCCGATACGACACAAAACTACACTCGACTAACCAAAACGACAGAAAACTAGACTAGACTACCCGAAACGACACCAAAAAACAATAGCCTGCCCGAAGCGACACAAAACTGCACCAGACTACCCGAAAAGACACAAAACTGCACCAGAATACCCGAAACAACACAAAACTACACTCGATTACCCGATACGACACAAAACTACAATCGACTAACCAAAAAGACAGAAAACTACACTAGACTACCCGAAACGACACAAAACAACAATAGCCTGCCCGAAGGGACACAAAACTGCACCAGACTACCCGAAACGACACAAAACTACACTTGACCACACAAAACAACACAAAACTACACACGACTACCGTAAACGACACAAAACTGCACCAGACTACCCGAAACGACACAAAACTGCAGCAGACTACCCGAAACGACAGAAAACTGCAGCAGAGTACCCGAAACGACACAAAACTGCACCAGACTACCCGAAACGACACAAAACTACACTCGATTACCCGATACAACACAAAACTACACTCGACTAACCAAAACGACAGAAAACTACACAAAACTACCCGAAACGACACAAAACAACAATAGCCTGCCCGAAGCGACACAAAACTGCACCAGACTACCCGAAAAGACACAAAACTACACTCGACTATGTGAAAGGACACAGAACTACACTGGACAACACGATTCGACACAAAATTACACTCGACTACTCGAAATGACACAAAATTATACTACACTACGTGAAACGACAGAAAACTACACTAGACTGCGAGAAACGACACAAAAGTACACCAGACTACCCGAAATGACACAAAAGTGCACCAGAGTACCCGAAACGACACAAAACTGCACCAGACTACCTGAAAAGACACAAAACTACACTCGATTACCCGATACGACACAAAACTACACTCGACTAACCAAAACGACAGAAAACTAGACTAGACTACCCGAAACGACACCAAAAAACAATAGCCTGCCCGAAGCGACACAAAACTGCACCAGACTATGTGAAAGGACACAGAACTACACTCGACTACCCGATTCGACACAAAACTACACTCGACTACCTGAAACGACACAAAACTACACTCGACTACGTGAAATGACACCAAAATACACCAGACTACCCGAAACGACACAAAACTACACTCAATTACTCGATACAACACAAAACTACACTCGACTAACCAAAAAGACAGAAAACTACACTAGACTACACGAAACGACACAAAACAACAATAGCCTGCCCGAAGGGACACAAAACTGCACCAGACTACCCGAAAAGTCACAAAACTACACTCGACTATGTGAAAGGACACAGAACTGCACTCGACAAAACGATTCGACACAAAATTACACTCGACTACTCAAAACGACACAAAATTATACTACACTACGTGAAACGACAGAAAACTACACTAGACAGCGTGAAAAGACACAAAAGTACACCAGACTACCCGAAATGACACAAAAGTGCACCAGAGTACCCGAAACGACACAAAACTGCACCAGACTACCTGAAAAGACACAAAACTACACTCGATTACCCGATACGACACAAAACTACACTCGACTAACCAAAACGACAGAAAACTAGACTAGACTACCCGAAACGAAACCAAAAAACAATAGCCTGCCCGAAGCGACACAAAACTGCACCAGACTATGTGAAAGGACACAGAACTACACTCGACTACCCGATTCGACACAAAACTACACTCGACTACCTGAAACGACACAAAACTACACTCGACTACGTGAAATGACACCAAAATACACCAGACTACCCGAAACGACACAAAACTACACTCAATTACTCGATACAACACAAAACTACACTCGACTAACCAAAAAGACAGAAAACTACACTAGACTACACGAAACGACACAAAACAACAATAGCCTGCCCGAAGGGACACAAAACTGCACCAGACTACCCGAAAAGTCACAAAACTACACTCGACTATGTGAAAGGACACAGAACTGCACTCGACAAAACAATTCGACAAAAAATTACACTCGACTACTCGAAACGACACAAAATTATACTACACTACGTGAAACGACAGAAAACTACACTAGACAGCGTGAAAAGACACAAAAGTACACCAGACTACCCGAAATGACACAAAAGTGCACCAGAGTACCCGAAACAACACAAAACTGCACCAGACTACACGAAATGACACAAAAGTACACTCGACTACCTGAAACGACACAAAAGTGCACTAGACTACCCGAAACAACACAAAACTGCACTCGACTACGTGAATCGACACAAAACTACACTCGACAACCCGAAACGACACAAAACTGCACCAGACTACCCGAAACGACACAAAACTGCAGCAGACTACCCGAAACGACACAAAACTGCACCAGACTACCCGAAAAGACACAAAACTACACTCGACTATGTGAAAGGACACAGAACTACTCTGGACAACACGATTCAACACAAAATTACACTCGACTACTCGAAATGATACAAAATTATACTACACTACGTGAAACGACAGAAAACTACACTAGACTGCGAGAAACGACACAAAAGTACACCAGACTACCCGAAACGACACAAAAGTGCACCAGAGTACCCGAAACGACACAAAACTGCACCAGAGTACCCGATACAACACAAAACTGCACCAGACTACCCGAAAAGACACAAAAGTACACTCGACTACCTGAAACGACACAAAAGTGCACTAGACTACCCGAAACAACACAAAACTGCACTCGACTACGTGAATCGACACAAAACTACACTCGACAATCCGAAACGACACAAAACTGCACCATACTACCCGAAACGACACAAAACTACACTTGACCACACGAAACAACACAAAACTACACACGACTACCGTAAACGACACAAAACTGCACTAGACTACCCGAAACGACACAAAACTGCACCAGACTACCCGAAATGACACAAAACTGCAGCAGACTACCCGAAACGACAGAAAACTGCACAAGACTACCCGAAACGACAGAAAACGGCACAAGACTACCCGAAACGACACAAAACTACACTCGATTACCCGCTATGACACAAAATTACACTCGACTAACCAAAACGACAGAAAACTAGACTAGTCTACCCGAAACGACACAAAAAAACAATAGCCTGCCCGAAGCGACACAAAACTGCACCAGACTATGTGAAAGGACACAGAACTACACTCGACTACCCGATTCGACACAAAACTACACTCGACTACCTGAAACGACACAAAACTACACTCGAGTATGTGAAATGACACCAAAATACACTAGACTACCTGAAACGCCACAAACTACACCAGACTACCTGAAACGACTCAAAACTACACTCGACTAACCGAAACGACACAAAACTACACTACACTACGTGAAACGACAGAAAACTACACTAGACTGCATGAAACGACACAAAAGTACACCAGACTACCAGAAACGACACAAAACTGCACCAGACTACCCGAAATGACACAAAAGTACACTCGACTATCTGAAACGACACAAAACTGCCCCAGAGTACCCGAAACGACACAAAACTGCACCAGACTACCCGAAACGACACAAAACTGCAGCAGACTACCCGAAACGACACAAAACTACACTCGATTACCCGATACGACACAAAACTACACTCGACTAACCAAAACGACAGAAAACTAGACTAGACTACCCGAAACAACACCAAAAAACAATAGCCTGCCCGAAGCGACACAAAACTGCACCAGACTATGTGAAAGGACACAGAACTACACTCGACTATGTGAAAGGACACAGAACTACACTCGACAAAACGATTCGACACAAAATTACACTCGACTACTCGAAACGACACAAAATTATACTACACTACGTGAAACGACAGAAAACTACACTAGACAGCGTGAAAAGACACAAAAGTACACCAGACTACCCGAAATGACACAAAAGTGCACCAGAGTACCCGAAACGACACAAAACTGCACCAGAGTACCCGAAACAACACAAAACTGCACCAGACTATCCGAAACGACATAAAACTGCAGCAGACTACCTGAAACGACACAAAACTGCAGCAGACTACCCGAAACGACAGAAAACTGCACAAGACTACCCGAAACGACACAAAACTACACTCGATTACCCGATACGACACAAAACTACACTCGACTAACCAAAACGACAGAAAACTAGACTAGACTACCCGAAACGACACCAAAAAACAATAGCGTGCCCGAAGCGACACAAAACTGCACCAGACTATGTGAAAGGACACAGAACTACACTCGACTACCCGATTCGACACAAAACTACACTCGACTACCTGAAACGACACAAAACTACACTCGACTACGTGAAATGACACCAAAATACACCAGACTACCCGAAACGACACAAAACTACACTCAATTACTCGATACAACACAAAACTACACTCGACTAACCAAAAAGACAGAAAACTACACTAGACTACACGAAACGACACAAAACAACAATAGCCTGCCCGAAGGGTCACAAAACTGCACCAGACTACCCGAAAAGTCACAAAACTACACTCGACTATGTGAAAGGACACAGAACTGCACTCGACAAAACGATTCGACAAAAAATTACACTCGACTACTCGAAACGACACAAAATTATACTACACTACATGAAACGACAGAAAACTACACTAGACTGCGAGAAACGACACAAAAGTACACCAGACTACCCGAAATGACACAAAAGTCCACCAGAGTACCCGAAACGACACAAAACTGCACCAGACTACCTGAAAAGACACAAAACTACACTCGATTACCCGATACGACACAAAACTACACTCGACTAACCAAAACGACAGAAAACTAGACTAGACTACCCGAAACGAAACCAAAAAACAATAGCCTGCCCGAAGCGACACAAAACTGCACCAGACTATGTGAAAGGACACAGAACTACACTCGACTACCCGATTCGACACAAAACTACACTCGACTACCTGAAACGACACAAAACTACACTCGACTACGTGAAATGACACCAAAATACACCAGACTACCCGAAACGACACAAAACTACACTCAATTACTCGATACAACACAAAACTACACTCGACTAACCAAAAAGACAGAAAACTACACTAGACTACACGAAACGACACAAAACAACAATAGCCTGCCCGAAGGGACACAAAACTGCACCAGACTACCCGAAAAGTCACAAAACTACACTCGACTATGTGAAAGGACACAGAACTGCACTCGACAAAACGATTCGACAAAAAATTACACTCGACTACTCGAAACGACACAAAATTATACTACACTACGTGAAACGACAGAAAACTACACTAGACAGCGTGAAAAGACACAAAAGTACACCAGACTACCCGAAATGACACAAAAGTGCACCAGAGTACCCGAAACGACACAAAACTGCACCAGAGTACCCGAAACAACACAAAACTGCACCAGACTACCCGAAATGACACAAAAGTACACTCGACTACCTGAAACGACACAAAACTGCACTCGACTACGTGAATCGACACAAAACTACACTCGACAACCCGAAACGACACAAAACTGCACCAGACTACCCGAAACGACACAAAACTGCAGCAGACTACCCGCAACGACACAAAACTGCACCAGACTACCCGAAAAGACACAAAACTACACTCGACTATGTGAAAGGACACAGAACTACTCTGGACAACACGATTCGACACAAAATTACACTCGACTACTCGAAATGATACAAAATTATACTACACTACGTGAAACGACAGAAAACTACACTAGACTGCGAGAAACGACACAAAAGTACACCAGACTACCCGAAACGACACAAAAGTGCACCAGAGTACCCGAAACAACACAAAACTGCACCAGACTACCCGAAAAGACACAAAAGTACACTCGACTACCTGAAACGACACAAAAGTGCACTAGACTACCCGAAACAACACAAAACTGCACTCGACTACGTGAATCGACACAAAACTACACTCGACAATCCGAAACGACACAAAACTGCACCATACTACCCGAAACGACACAAAACTACACTTGACCACACGAAACAACACAAATCTACACACGACTACCGTAAACGACACAAAACTGCACTAGACTACCCGAAACGACACAAAACTGCACCAGACTACCCGAAATGACACAAAACTGCAGCAGACTACCCGAAACGACAGAAAACTGCACAAGACTACCCGAAACGACAGAAAACGGCACAAGACTACCCGAAACGACACAAAACTACACTCGATTACCCGCTATGACACAAAATTACACTCGACTAACCAAAACGACAGAAAACTAGACTAGTCTACCCGAAACGACACAAAAAAACAATAGCCTGCCCGAAGCGACACAAAACTGCACCAGACTATGTGAAAGGACACAGAACTACACTCGACTACCCGATTCGACACAAAACTACACTCGACTACCTGAAACGACACAAAACTACACTCGACTACGTGAAATGACACCAAAATACACCAGACTACCCGAAACGACACAAAACTACACTCAATTACTCGATACAACACAAAACTACACTCGACTAACCAAAAAGACAGAAAACTACACTAGACTACACGAAACGACACAAAACAACAATAGCCTGCCCGAAGGGACACAAAACTGCACCAGACTACCCGAAAAGTCACAAAACTACACTCGACTATGTGAAAGGACACAGAACTGCACTCGACAAAACGATTCGACAAAAAATTACACTCGACTACTCGAAACGACACAAAATTATACTACACTACGTGAAACGACAGAAAACTACACTAGACAGCGTGAAAAGACACAAAAGTACACCAGACTACCCGAAATGACACAAAAGTGCACCAGAGTACCCGAAACGACACAAAACTACACTCAATTACTCGATACAACACAAAACTACACTCGACTAACCAAAAAGACAGAAAACTACACTAAACTACCGAAACGACACAAAACAACAATAGCCTGCCCGAAGGGACACAAAACTGCACCAGACTACCGAAACGACACAAAACTACACTTGACCACACAAAACTACAAACGACTACCGTAAACGACACAAAACTGCACCAGACTACCCGAAACGACACAAAACTGCAGCAGACTACCCGAAACGACAGAAAACTGCAGCAGAGTACCCGAAACGACACAAAACTGCACCAGACTACCCGAAACGACACAAAACTACACTCGATTACCCGATACAACACAAAACTACACTCGACTAACCAAAACGACAGAAAACTACACAAGACTACCCGAAACGACACAAAACAACAATAGCCTGCCCGAAGCGACACAAAACTGCACCAGACTACCCGAAAAGCCACAAAACTACACTCGACTATGTGAAAGGACACAGAACTACACTGGACAACACGATTCGACACAAAATTACACTCGACTACTCGAAATGACACAAAATTATACTACACTACGTGAAACGACAGAAAACTACACTAGACTGCGAGAAACGACACAAAAGTACACCAGACTACCCGAAATGACACAAAAGTGCACCAGAGTACCCGAAACGACACAAAACTGCACCAGACTACCTGAAAAGACACAAAACTACACTCGATTACCCGATACGACACAAAACTACACTCGACTAACCAAAACGACAGAAAACTAGACTAGACTACCCGAAACGACACCAAAAAACAATAGCCTGCCCGAAGCGACACAAAACTGCACCAGACTATGTGAAAGGACACAGAACTACACTGGACAACACGATTCGACACAAAATTACACTCGACTACTCGAAATGACACAAAATTATACTACACTACGTGAAACGACAGAAAACTACACTAGACTGCGAGAAACGACACAAAAGTACACCAGACTACCCGAAATGACACAAAAGTGCACCAGAGTACCCGAAACGACACAAAACTGCACCAGACTACCTGAAAAGACACAAAACTACACTCGATTACCCGATACGACACAAAACTACACTCGACTAACCAAAACGACAGAAAACTAGACTAGACTACCCGAAACGACACCAAAAAACAATAGCCTGCCCGAAGCGACACAAAACTGCACCAGACTACCCGAAAAGACACAAAACTGCACCAGAATACCCGAAACAACACAAAACTACACTCGATTACCCGATACGACACAAAACTACAATCGACTAACCAAAAAGACAGAAAACTACACTAGACTACCCGAAACGACACAAAACAACAATAGCCTGCCCGAAGGGACACAAAACTGCACCAGACTACCCGAAACGACACAAAACTACACTTGACCACACAAAACAACACAAAACTACACACGACTACCGTAAACGACACAAAACTGCACCAGACTACCCGAAACGACACAAAACTGCAGCAGACTACCCGAAACGACAGAAAACTGCAGCAGAGTACCCGAAACGACACAAAACTGCACCAGACTACCCGAAACGACACAAAACTACACTCGATTACCCGATACAACACAAAACTACACTCGACTAACCAAAACGACAGAAAACTACACAAAACTACCCGAAACGACACAAAACAACAATAGCCTGCCCGAAGCGACACAAAACTGCACCAGACTACCCGAAAAGACACAAAACTACACTCGACTATGTGAAAGGACACAGAACTACACTGGACAACACGATTCGACACAAAATTACACTCGACTACTCGAAATGACACAAAATTATACTACACTACGTGAAACGACAGAAAACTACACTAGACTGCGAGAAACGACACAAAACTGCACCAGACTACCCGAAACGACACAAAACTACACCCGATTACCCGATACAACACAAATCTACACTCGACTAACCAAAACGACAGAAAACTACACAAGACTACCCGAAACGACACAAAACAGCAATAGCCTGCCCGAAGCGACACAAAACTGCACCAGACTACCCGAAAAGACACAAAACTACACTCGACTATGTGAAAGGACACAGAACTACACTGGACAACACGATTCGACACAAAATTACACTCGACTACTCGAAATGACACAAAATTATACTACACTACGTGAAACGACAGAAAACTACACTAGACTGCGAGAAACGAAACAAAAGTGCACCAGAGTACCCGAAACGACACAAAACTGCACCAGATTACCCGAAACAACACAAAACTGCACCAGACTACCTGAAAAGACACAAAAGTACACTCGACTACCTGAAACGACACAAAAGTGCACTAGACTACCCGAAACAACACAAAACTGCACTCGACTACGTGAATTGACACAAAACTACACTCGACAACCGGAAACGACACAAAACTGCACCAGACTACCTGAAACGACACAAAACTACACTTGACCACACAAAACAACACAAAACTACACACGACTACCGTAAACGAGACAAAACTGCACCAGACTACCCGAAACAACACAAAACTGCAGCAGACTACCCGAAACGACACAAAACTACACTCGATTACCCGATACGACACTAACTACACTCGACTAACCAAAACGACAGAAAACTAGACTAGACTACCCGAAACGACACAAAAAAAAATAGCCTGCCCGAAGCGACTCAAAACTGCACCAGACTATGTGAAAGGACACAGAACTACACTCGACTACCCGATTCGAAACAAAACTACACTCGACTACCTGAAATGACACCAAAATAAACCAGACTACCCGAAACGACACAAAACTACACTCAATTACTCGATACAACACAAAACTACACTCGACTAACCAAAAAGACAGAAAACTACACTAGACTACCCGAAACGACACAAAACAACAATAGCCTGCCCGAAGTGACACAAAACTGCACCAGACTACCCGAAAAGACACAAAACTACACTTGACTATGTGAAAGGACACAGAACTACACTCGACAAAACGATTCGACACAAAATTACATCGACTACTCGAAACGACACAAAATTATACTACACTACGTGAAACGACAGAAAACTACACTAGACAGCGTGAAAAGACACAAAAGTACACCAGACTACCCGAAATGACACAAAAGTGCACCAGAGTACCCGAAACGACACAAAACTACACTCAATTACTCGATACAACACAAAACTACACTCGACTAACCAAAAAGACAGAAAACTACACTAGACTACCCGAAACGTAACAAAACAACAATAGCCTGCCCGAAGGGACACAAAACTGCACCAGACTACCCGAAACGACACAAAACTACACTTGACCACACAAAACTACAAACGACTACCGTAAACGACACAAAACTGCACCAGACTACCCGAAACGACACAAAACTGCAGCAGACTACCCGAAACGACAGAAAACTGCAGCAGAGTACCCGAAACGACACAAAACTGCACCAGACTACCCGAAACGACACAAAACTACACTCGATTACCCGATGCAACACAAAACTACACTCGACTAACCAAAACGACAGAAAACTACACAAGACTACCCGAAACGACACAAAACAACAATAGCCTGCCCGAAGCGACACAAAACTGCACAAGACTACCCGAAACGACACAAAACTACACTCGATTACCCGCTATGACACAAAATTACACTCGACTAACCAAAACGACACAAAACTACACTCGACTACGTGAAATGACACCAAAATACACTAGACTACCTGAAACGCCACAAACTACACCAGACTACCCGAAACGACTCAAAACAACACTCGACTAACCGAAACGACACAAAACTACACTACAGTACGTGAAACGACAGAAAACTACAGTAGACTGCGAGAAACGACACAAAAGTACACCAGACTACCCGAAACGACACAAAACTGCAGCAGAGTACCCGAAACGACACAAAACTGCACCAGACTACCCGAAACGACACAAAACTACACCCGATTACCCGATACAACACAAATCTACACTCGACTAACCAAAACGACAGAAAACTACACAAGACTACCCGAAACGACACAAAACAGCAATAGCCTGCCCGAAGCGACACAAAACTGCACCAGACTATGTGAAAGGACACAGAACTACACTCGACTACCCGATTCGACACAAAACTACACTCGACTACCTGAAACGACACAAAACTACACTCGACTACGTGAAATGACACCAAAATACACTAGACTACCTGAAACGCCACAAACTACACCAGACTACCCGAAACGACTCAAAACAACACTCGACTAACCGAAACGACACAAAACTACACTACAGTACGTGAAACGACAGAAAACTACACTAGACTGCGAGAAACGACACAAAAGTACACCAGACTACCCGAAACGACACAAAACTGCAGCAGAGTACCCGAAACGACACAAAACTGCACCAGACTACCCGAAACGACACAAAACTACACCCGATTACCCGATACAACACAAATCTACACTCGACTAACCAAAACGACAGAAAACTACACAAGACTACCCGAAACGACACAAAACAGCAATAGCCTGCCCGAAGCGACACAAAACTGCACCAGACTACCCGAAAAGACACAAAACTACACTCGACTATGTGAAAGGACACAGAACTACACTGGACAACACGATTCGACACAAAATTACACTCGACTACTCGAAATGACACAAAATTATACTACACTACGTGAAACGACAGAAAACTACACTAGACTGCGAGAAACGACACAAAAGTACACCAGACTACCCGAAATGACACAAAAGTGCACCAGAGTACCCGAAACAACACAAAACTGCACCAGACTACCCGAAACAACACAAAACTGCACTCGAGTACCCGAAACAACACAAAACTGCACTCGACTACGTGAATCGACACAAAACTACACTCGACAACCCGAAACGACACAAAACTGCACCAGACTACCCGAAACGACACAAAACTACAGTTGACCACACGAAACAACACAAAACTACACACGACTACCGTAAATGACACAAAACTGCACCAGACTACCCGAAACAACACAAAACTGCAGCAGACTACCCGAAACGACACAAAACTGCACAAGACTACCCGAAAAGACACAAAACTACACTCGATTACCCGATACGACACAAAACTAAACTCAACTAACCAAAACGACAGAAAACTAGACTAGAGTACCCGAAACGACACAAAAAAACAATAGCCTGCCCGAAGCGACTCAAAACTGCACCAGACTACGTGAAAGGACACAGAGCTACACTCGACTACCCGATTCGAAACAAAACTACACTCGACTACCTGAAACAACACAAAACTACACTAGACTACGTGAAATGACACCAAAATACACCAGACTACCCGAAAAGACACAAAACTACACTCGACTATGTGAAAGGACACAGAACTACACTCGACAAAACGATTCGACACAAAATTACACTCGACTACTCGAAACGACACAAAATTATACTACACTACGTGAAACGACAGAAAACTACACTAGACAGCGTGAAAAGACACAAAAGTACACCAGACTACCCGAAATGACACAAAAGTGCACCAGAGTACCCGAAACGACACAAAACTACACTCAATTACTCGATACAACACAAAACTACACTCGACTAACCAAAAAGACAGAAAACTACACTAGACTACCGAAACGACACAAAACAACAATAGCCTGCCCGAAGGGACACAAAACTGCACCAGACTACCGAAACGACACAAAACTACACTTGACCACACAAAACTACAAACGACTACCGTAAACGACACAAAACTGCACCAGACTACCCGAAACGACACAAAACTGCAGCAGACTACCCGAAACGACAGAAAACTGCAGCAGAGTACCCGAAACGACACAATACTGAACCAGACTACCCGAAACGACACAAAACTACACTCGATTACCCGATACAACACAAAACTACACTCGACTAACCAAAACGACAGAAAACTACACAAGACTACCCGAAACGACAGAAAACAACAATAGCCTGCCCGAAGCGACACAAAACTGCACCAGACTACCCGAAAAGACACAAAACTACACTCGACTATGTGAAAGGACACAGAACTACACTGGACAACACGATTCGACACAAAATTACACTCGACTACTCGAAATGACACAAAATTATACTACACTACGTGAAACGACAGAAAACTACACTAGACTGCGAGAAACGAGACAAAAGTACACCAGACTACCCGAAATGACACAAAAGTGCACCAGAGTACCCGAAACGACACAAAACTGCACCAGACTACCTGAAAAGACACAAAACTACACTCGATTACCCGATACGACACAAAACTACACTCGACTAACCAAAACGACAGAAAACTAGACTAGACTACCCTAAACGACACCAAAAAACAATAGCCTGCCCGAAGCGACACAAAACTGCACCAGACTATGTGAAAGGACACAGAACTACACTGGACAACACGATTCGACACAAAATTACACTCGACTACTCGAAATGACAAAAAATTATACTACACTACGTGAAACGACAGAAAACTACACTAGACTGCGAGAAACGACACAAAAGTACACCAGACTACCCGAAATGACACAAAAGTGCACCAGAGTACCCGAAACGACACAAAACTGCACCAGACTACCTGAAAAGACACAAAACTACACTCGATTACCCGATACGACACAAAACTACACTCGACTAACCAAAACGACAGAAAACTAGACTAGACTACCCGAAACGACACCAAAAAACAATAGCCTGCCCGAAGCGACACAAAACTGCACCAGACTACCCGAAAAGACACAAAACTGCACCAGAATACCCGAAACAACACAAAACTACACTCGATTACCCGATACGACACAAAACTACAATCGACTAACCAAAAAGACAGAAAACTACACTAGACTACCCGAAACGACACAAAACAACAATAGCCTGCCCGAAGGGACACAAAACTGCACCAGACTACCCGAAACGACACAAAACTACACTTGACCACACAAAACAACACAAAACTACACACGACTACCGTAAACGACACAAAACTGCACCAGACTACCCGAAACGACACAAAACTGCAGCAGACTACCCGAAACGACAGAAAACTGCAGCAGAGTACCCGAAACGACACAAAACTGCACCAGACTACCCGAAACGACACAAAACTACACTCGATTACCCGATACAACACAAAACTACACTCGACTAACCAAAACGACAGAAAACTACACAAAACTACCCGAAACGACACAAAACAACAATAGCCTGCCCGAAGCGACACAAAACTGCACCAGACTACCCGAAAAGACACAAAACTACACTCGACTATGTGAAAGGACACAGAACTACACTGGACAACACGATTCGACACAAAATTACACTCGACTACTCGAAATGACACAAAATTATACTACACTACGTGAAACGACAGAAAACTACACTAGACTGCGAGAAACGACACAAAAGTACACCAGACTACCCGAAATGACACAAAAGTGCACCAGAGTACCCGAAACGACACAAAACTGCACCAGACTACCTGAAAAGACACAAAACTACACTCGATTACCCGATACGACACAAAACTACACTCGACTAACCAAAACGACAGAAAACTAGACTAGACTACCCGAAACGACACCAAAAAACAATAGCCTGCCCGAAGCGACACAAAACTGCACCAGACTATGTGAAAGGACACAGAACTACACTCGACTACCCGATTCGACACAAAACTACACTCGACTACCTGAAACGACACAAAACTACACTCGACTACGTGAAATGACACCAAAATACACCAGACTACCCGAAACGACACAAAACTACACTCAATTACTCGATACAACACAAAACTACACTCGACTAACCAAAAAGACAGAAAACTACACTAGACTACACGAAACGACACAAAACAACAATAGCCTGCCCGAAGGGACACAAAACTGCACCAGACTACCCGAAAAGTCACAAAACTACACTCGACTATGTGAAAGGACACAGAACTGCACTCGACAAAACGATTCGACACAAAATTACACTCGACTACTCAAAACGACACAAAATTATACTACACTACGTGAAACGACAGAAAACTACACTAGACAGCGTGAAAAGACACAAAAGTACACCAGACTACCCGAAATGACACAAAAGTGCACCAGAGTACCCGAAACGACACAAAACTGCACCAGACTACCTGAAAAGACACAAAACTACACTCGATTACCCGATACGACACAAAACTACACTCGACTAACCAAAACGACAGAAAACTAGACTAGACTACCCGAAACGAAACCAAAAAACAATAGCCTGCCCGAAGCGACACAAAACTGCACCAGACTATGTGAAAGGACACAGAACTACACTCGACTACCCGATTCGACACAAAACTACACTCGACTACCTGAAACGACACAAAACTACACTCGACTACGTGAAATGACACCAAAATACACCAGACTACCCGAAACGACACAAAACTACACTCAATTACTCGATACAACACAAAACTACACTCGACTAACCAAAAAGACAGAAAACTACACTAGACTACACGAAACGACACAAAACAACAATAGCCTGCCCGAAGGGACACAAAACTGCACCAGACTACCCGAAAAGTCACAAAACTACACTCGACTATGTGAAAGGACACAGAACTGCACTCGACAAAACAATTCGACAAAAAATTACACTCGACTACTCGAAACGACACAAAATTATACTACACTACGTGAAACGACAGAAAACTACACTAGACAGCGTGAAAAGACACAAAAGTACACCAGACTACCCGAAATGACACAAAAGTGCACCAGAGTACCCGAAACAACACAAAACTGCACCAGACTACACGAAATGACACAAAAGTACACTCGACTACCTGAAACGACACAAAAGTGCACTAGACTACCCGAAACAACACAAAACTGCACTCGACTACGTGAATCGACACAAAACTACACTCGACAACCCGAAACGACACAAAACTGCACCAGACTACCCGAAACGACACAAAACTGCAGCAGACTACCCGAAACGACACAAAACTGCACCAGACTACCCGAAAAGACACAAAACTACACTCGACTATGTGAAAGGACACAGAACTACTCTGGACAACACGATTCAACACAAAATTACACTCGACTACTCGAAATGATACAAAATTATACTACACTACGTGAAACGACAGAAAACTACACTAGACTGCGAGAAACGACACAAAAGTACACCAGACTACCCGAAACGACACAAAAGTGCACCAGAGTACCCGAAACGACACAAAACTGCACCAGAGTACCCGATACAACACAAAACTGCACCAGACTACCCGAAAAGACACAAAAGTACACTCGACTACCTGAAACGACACAAAAGTGCACTAGACTACCCGAAACAACACAAAACTGCACTCGACTACGTGAATCGACACAAAACTACACTCGACAATCCGAAACGACACAAAACTGCACCATACTACCCGAAACGACACAAAACTACACTTGACCACACGAAACAACACAAAACTACACACGACTACCGTAAACGACACAAAACTGCACTAGACTACCCGAAACGACACAAAACTGCACCAGACTACCCGAAATGACACAAAACTGCAGCAGACTACCCGAAACGACAGAAAACTGCACAAGACTACCCGAAACGACAGAAAACGGCACAAGACTACCCGAAACGACACAAAACTACACTCGATTACCCGCTATGACACAAAATTACACTCGACTAACCAAAACGACAGAAAACTAGACTAGTCTACCCGAAACGACACAAAAAAACAATAGCCTGCCCGAAGCGACACAAAACTGCACCAGACTATGTGAAAGGACACAGAACTACACTCGACTACCCGATTCGACACAAAACTACACTCGACTACCTGAAACGACACAAAACTACACTCGACTACGTGAAATGACACCAAAATACACCAGACTACCCGAAACGACACAAAACAACAATAGCCTGCCCGAAGCGACACAAAACTGCACCAGACTACCCGAAAAGACACAAAACTACACTCGACTATGTGAAAGGACACAGAACTACACTGGACAACACGATTCGACACAAAATTACACTCGACTACTCGAAATGACACAAAATTATACTACACTACGTGAAACGACAGAAAACTACACTAGACTGCGAGAAACGACACAAAAGTACACCAGACTACCCGAAATGACACAAAAGTGCACCAGAGTACCCGAAACGACACAAAACTGCACCAGACTACCTGAAAAGACACAAAACTACACTCGATTACCCGATACGACACAAAACTACACTCGACTAACCAAAACGACAGAAAACTAGACTAGACTACCCGAAACGACACCAAAAAACAATAGCCTGCCCGAAGCGACACAAAACTGCACCAGACTATGTGAAAGGACACAGAACTACACTCGACTACCCGATTCGACACAAAACTACACTCGACTACCTGAAACGACACAAAACTACACTCGACTACGTGAAATGACACCAAAATACACCAGACTACCCGAAACGACACAAAACTACACTCAATTACTCGATACAACACAAAACTACACTCGACTAACCAAAAAGACAGAAAACTACACTAGACTACACGAAACGACACAAAACAACAATAGCCTGCCCGAAGGGACACAAAACTGCACCAGACTACCCGAAAAGTCACAAAACTACACTCGACTATGTGAAAGGACACAGAACTGCACTCGACAAAACGATTCGACACAAAATTACACTCGACTACTCAAAACGACACAAAATTATACTACACTACGTGAAACGACAGAAAACTACACTAGACAGCGTGAAAAGACACAAAAGTACACCAGACTACCCGAAATGACACAAAAGTGCACCAGAGTACCCGAAACGACACAAAACTGCACCAGACTACCTGAAAAGACACAAAACTACACTCGATTACCCGATACGACACAAAACTACACTCGACTAACCAAAACGACAGAAAACTAGACTAGACTACCCGAAACGAAACCAAAAAACAATAGCCTGCCCGAAGCGACACAAAACTGCACCAGACTATGTGAAAGGACACAGAACTACACTCGACTACCCGATTCGACACAAAACTACACTCGACTACCTGAAACGACACAAAACTACACTCGACTACGTGAAATGACACCAAAATACACCAGACTACCCGAAACGACACAAAACTACACTCAATTACTCGATACAACACAAAACTACACTCGACTAACCAAAAAGACAGAAAACTACACTAGACTACACGAAACGACACAAAACAACAATAGCCTGCCCGAAGGGACACAAAACTGCACCAGACTACCCGAAAAGTCACAAAACTACACTCGACTATGTGAAAGGACACAGAACTGCACTCGACAAAACAATTCGACAAAAAATTACACTCGACTACTCGAAACGACACAAAATTATACTACACTACGTGAAACGACAGAAAACTACACTAGACAGCGTGAAAAGACACAAAAGTACACCAGACTACCCGAAATGACACAAAAGTGCACCAGAGTACCCGAAACAACACAAAACTGCACCAGACTACACGAAATGACACAAAAGTACACTCGACTACCTGAAACGACACAAAAGTGCACTAGACTACCCGAAACAACACAAAACTGCACTCGACTACGTGAATCGACACAAAACTACACTCGACAACCCGAAACGACACAAAACTGCACCAGACTACCCGAAACGACACAAAACTGCAGCAGACTACCCGAAACGACACAAAACTGCACCAGACTACCCGAAAAGACACAAAACTACACTCGACTATGTGAAAGGACACAGAACTACTCTGGACAACACGATTCAACACAAAATTACACTCGACTACTCGAAATGATACAAAATTATACTACACTACGTGAAACGACAGAAAACTACACTAGACTGCGAGAAACGACACAAAAGTACACCAGACTACCCGAAACGACACAAAAGTGCACCAGAGTACCCGAAACGACACAAAACTGCACCAGAGTACCCGATACAACACAAAACTGCACCAGACTACCCGAAAAGACACAAAAGTACACTCGACTACCTGAAACGACACAAAAGTGCACTAGACTACCCGAAACAACACAAAACTGCACTCGACTACGTGAATCGACACAAAACTACACTCGACAATCCGAAACGACACAAAACTGCACCATACTACCCGAAACGACACAAAACTACACTTGACCACACGAAACAACACAAAACTACACACGACTACCGTAAACGACACAAAACTGCACTAGACTACCCGAAACGACACAAAACTGCACCAGACTACCCGAAATGACACAAAACTGCAGCAGACTACCCGAAACGACAGAAAACTGCACAAGACTACCCGAAACGACAGAAAACGGCACAAGACTACCCGAAACGACACAAAACTACACTCGATTACCCGCTATGACACAAAATTACACTCGACTAACCAAAACGACAGAAAACTAGACTAGTCTACCCGAAACGACACAAAAAAACAATAGCCTGCCCGAAGCGACACAAAACTGCACCAGACTATGTGAAAGGACACAGAACTACACTCGACTACCCGATTCGACACAAAACTACACTCGACTACCTGAAACGACACAAAACTACACTCGAGTATGTGAAATGACACCAAAATACACTAGACTACCTGAAACGCCACAAACTACACCAGACTACCTGAAACGACTCAAAACTACACTCGACTAACCGAAACGACACAAAACTACACTACACTACGTGAAACGACAGAAAACTACACTAGACTGCATGAAACGACACAAAAGTACACCAGACTACCAGAAACGACACAAAACTGCACCAGACTACCCGAAATGACACAAAAGTACACTCGACTATCTGAAACGACACAAAACTGCCCCAGAGTACCCGAAACGACACAAAACTGCACCAGACTACCCGAAACGACACAAAACTGCAGCAGACTACCCGAAACGACACAAAACTACACTCGATTACCCGATACGACACAAAACTACACTCGACTAACCAAAACGACAGAAAACTAGACTAGACTACCCGAAACAACACCAAAAAACAATAGCCTGCCCGAAGCGACACAAAACTGCACCAGACTATGTGAAAGGACACAGAACTACACTCGACTATGTGAAAGGACACAGAACTACACTCGACAAAACGATTCGACACAAAATTACACTCGACTACTCGAAACGACACAAAATTATACTACACTACGTGAAACGACAGAAAACTACACTAGACAGCGTGAAAAGACACAAAAGTACACCAGACTACCCGAAATGACACAAAAGTGCACCAGAGTACCCGAAACGACACAAAACTGCACCAGAGTACCCGAAACAACACAAAACTGCACCAGACTATCCGAAACGACATAAAACTGCAGCAGACTACCTGAAACGACACAAAACTGCAGCAGACTACCCGAAACGACAGAAAACTGCACAAGACTACCCGAAACGACACAAAACTACACTCGATTACCCGATACGACACAAAACTACACTCGACTAACCAAAACGACAGAAAACTAGACTAGACTACCCGAAACGACACCAAAAAACAATAGCGTGCCCGAAGCGACACAAAACTGCACCAGACTATGTGAAAGGACACAGAACTACACTCGACTACCCGATTCGACACAAAACTACACTCGACTACCTGAAACGACACAAAACTACACTCGACTACGTGAAATGACACCAAAATACACCAGACTACCCGAAACGACACAAAACTACACTCAATTACTCGATACAACACAAAACTACACTCGACTAACCAAAAAGACAGAAAACTACACTAGACTACACGAAACGACACAAAACAACAATAGCCTGCCCGAAGGGTCACAAAACTGCACCAGACTACCCGAAAAGTCACAAAACTACACTCGACTATGTGAAAGGACACAGAACTGCACTCGACAAAACGATTCGACAAAAAATTACACTCGACTACTCGAAACGACACAAAATTATACTACACTACATGAAACGACAGAAAACTACACTAGACTGCGAGAAACGACACAAAAGTACACCAGACTACCCGAAATGACACAAAAGTCCACCAGAGTACCCGAAACGACACAAAACTGCACCAGACTACCTGAAAAGACACAAAACTACACTCGATTACCCGATACGACACAAAACTACACTCGACTAACCAAAACGACAGAAAACTAGACTAGACTACCCGAAACGAAACCAAAAAACAATAGCCTGCCCGAAGCGACACAAAACTGCACCAGACTATGTGAAAGGACACAGAACTACACTCGACTACCCGATTCGACACAAAACTACACTCGACTACCTGAAACGACACAAAACTACACTCGACTACGTGAAATGACACCAAAATACACCAGACTACCCGAAACGACACAAAACTACACTCAATTACTCGATACAACACAAAACTACACTCGACTAACCAAAAAGACAGAAAACTACACTAGACTACACGAAACGACACAAAACAACAATAGCCTGCCCGAAGGGACACAAAACTGCACCAGACTACCCGAAAAGTCACAAAACTACACTCGACTATGTGAAAGGACACAGAACTGCACTCGACAAAACGATTCGACAAAAAATTACACTCGACTACTCGAAACGACACAAAATTATACTACACTACGTGAAACGACAGAAAACTACACTAGACAGCGTGAAAAGACACAAAAGTACACCAGACTACCCGAAATGACACAAAAGTGCACCAGAGTACCCGAAACGACACAAAACTGCACCAGAGTACCCGAAACAACACAAAACTGCACCAGACTACCCGAAATGACACAAAAGTACACTCGACTACCTGAAACGACACAAAACTGCACTCGACTACGTGAATCGACACAAAACTACACTCGACAACCCGAAACGACACAAAACTGCACCAGACTACCCGAAACGACACAAAACTGCAGCAGACTACCCGCAACGACACAAAACTGCACCAGACTACCCGAAAAGACACAAAACTACACTCGACTATGTGAAAGGACACAGAACTACTCTGGACAACACGATTCGACACAAAATTACACTCGACTACTCGAAATGATACAAAATTATACTACACTACGTGAAACGACAGAAAACTACACTAGACTGCGAGAAACGACACAAAAGTACACCAGACTACCCGAAACGACACAAAAGTGCACCAGAGTACCCGAAACGACACAAAACTGCACCAGAGTACCCGAAACAACACAAAACTGCACCAGACTACCCGAAAAGACACAAAAGTACACTCGACTACCTGAAACGACACAAAAGTGCACTAGACTACCCGAAACAACACAAAACTGCACTCGACTACGTGAATCGACACAAAACTACACTCGACAATCCGAAACGACACAAAACTGCACCATACTACCCGAAACGACACAAAACTACACTTGACCACACGAAACAACACAAATCTACACACGACTACCGTAAACGACACAAAACTGCACTAGACTACCCGAAACGACACAAAACTGCACCAGACTACCCGAAATGACACAAAACTGCAGCAGACTACCCGAAACGACAGAAAACTGCACAAGACTACCCGAAACGACAGAAAACGGCACAAGACTACCCGAAACGACACAAAACTACACTCGATTACCCGCTATGACACAAAATTACACTCGACTAACCAAAACGACAGAAAACTAGACTAGTCTACCCGAAACGACACAAAAAAACAATAGCCTGCCCGAAGCGACACAAAACTGCACCAGACTATGTGAAAGGACACAGAACTACACTCGACTACCCGATTCGACACAAAACTACACTCGACTACCTGAAACGACACAAAACTACACTCGACTACGTGAAATGACACCAAAATACACCAGACTACCCGAAACGACACAAAACTACACTCAATTACTCGATACAACACAAAACTACACTCGACTAACCAAAAAGACAGAAAACTACACTAGACTACACGAAACGACACAAAACAACAATAGCCTGCCCGAAGGGACACAAAACTGCACCAGACTACCCGAAAAGTCACAAAACTACACTCGACTATGTGAAAGGACACAGAACTGCACTCGACAAAACGATTCGACAAAAAATTACACTCGACTACTCGAAACGACACAAAATTATACTACACTACGTGAAACGACAGAAAACTACACTAGACAGCGTGAAAAGACACAAAAGTACACCAGACTACCCAAAATGACACAAAAGTGCACCAGAGTACCCGAAACGACACAAAACTGCACCAGAGTACCCGAAACAACACAAAACTGCACCAGACTACCCGAAATGACACAAAAGTACACTCGACTACCTGAAACGACACAAAACTGCACTCGACTACGTGAATCGACACAAAACTACACTCGACAACCCGAAACGACACAAAACTGCACCAGACTACCCGAAACGACACAAAACTGCAGCAGACTACCCGAAACGACACAAAACTGCACCAGACTACCCGAAAAGACACAAAACTACACTCGACTATGTGAAAGGACACAGAACTACTCTGGACAACACGATTCGACACAAAATTACACTCGACTACTCGAAATGATACAAAATTATACTACACTACGTGAAACGACAGAAAACTACACTAGACTGCGAGAAACGACACAAAAGTACACCAGACTACCCGAAACGACACAAAAGTGCACCAGAGTACCCGAAACGACACAAAACTGCACCAGAGTACCCGAAACAACACAAAACTGCAGCAGACTACCCGAAAAGACACAAAAGTACACTCGACTACCTGAAACGACACAAAAGTGCACTAGACTACCCGAAACAACACAAAACTGCACTCGACTACGTGAATCGACACAAAACTACACTCGACAATCCGAAACGACACAAAACTGCACCATACTACCCGAAACAACACAAAACTACACTTGACCACACGAAACAACACAAAACTACACACGACTACCGTAAACGACACAAAACTGCACTAGACTACCCGAAACGACACAAAACTGCACCAGACTACCCGAAATGACACAAAACTGCAGCAGACTACCCGAAACGACAGAAAACTGCACAAGACTACCCGAAACGACAGAAAACGGCACAAGACTACCCGAAACGACACAAAACTACACTCGATTACCCGCTATGACACAAAATTACACTCGACTAACCAAAACGACAGAAAACTAGACTAGTCTACCCGAAACGACACAAAAAAACAATAGCCTGCCCGAAGCGACACAAAACTGCACCAGACTATGTGAAAGGACACAGAACTACACTCGACTACCCGAGTTGACACAAAACTACACTCGACTACCTGAAACGACACAAAACTACACTCGACTACGTGAAATGACACCAAAATACACCAGACTACCCGAAACGACACAAAACTACACTCAATTACTCGATACAACACAAAACTACACTCGACTAACCAAAAAGACAGAAAACTACACTAGACTACACGAAACGACACAAAACAACAATAGCCTGCCCGAAGGGACACAAAACTGCACCAGACTACCCGAAAAGACACAAAACTACACTCGACTATGTGAAAGGACACAGAACTACACTCGACAAAACGATTCGACACAAAATTACACTCGACTACTCGAAACGACACAAAATTATACTACACTACGTGAAACGACAGAAAACTACACTAGACAGCGTGAAAAGACACAAAAGTACACCAGACTACCCGAAATGACACAAAAGTGCACCAGAGTACCCGAAACGACACAAAACTGCACCAGAGTACCCGAAACAACACAAAACTGCACCAGACTATCCGAAACGACATAAAACTGCAGCAGACTACCTGAAACGACACAAAACTGCAGCAGACTACCCGAAACGACAGAAAACTGCACAAGACTACCCGAAACGACACAAAACTACACTCGATTACCCGATACGACACAAAACTACACTCGACTAACCAAAACGACAGAAAACTAGACTAGACTACCCGAAACGACACCAAAAAACAATAGCGTGCCCGAAGCGACACAAAACTGCACCAGACTATGTGAAAGGACACAGAACTACACTCGACTACCCGATTCGACAGAAAACTACAGTCGACTACCTGAAACGACACAAAACTACACTCGACTACGTGAAATGACACCAAAATACACCAGACTACCCGAAACGACACAAAACTACACTCAATTACTCGATACAACACAAAACTACACTCGACTAACCAAAAAGACAGAAAACTACACTAGACTACACGAAACGACACAAAACAACAATAGCCTGCCCGAAGGGACACAAAACTGCACCAGACTACCCGAAAAGTCACAAAACTACACTCGACTATGTGAAAGGACACAGAACTGCACTCGACAAAACGATTCGACAAAAAATTACACTCGACTACTCGAAACGACACAAAATTATACTACACTACGTGAAACGACAGAAAACTACACTAGACAGCGTGAAAAGACACAAAAGTACACCAGACTACCCGAAATGACACAAAAGTGCACCAGAGTACCCGAAACGACACAAAACTGCACCAGAGTACCCGAAACAACACAAAACTGCACCAGACTACCCGAAATGACACAAAAGTACACTCGACTACCTGAAACGACACAAAACTGCACTCGACTACGTGAATCGACACAAAACTACACTCGACAACCCGAAACGACACAAAACTGCACCAGACTACCCGAAACGACACATAACTGCAGCAGACTACCCGAAACGACACAAAACTGCACCAGACTACCCGAAAAGACACAAAACTACACTCGACTATGTGAAAGGACACAGAACTACTCTGGACAACACGATTCGACACAAAATTACACTCGACTACTCGAAATGATACAAAATTATACTACACTACGTGAAACGACAGAAAACTACACTAGACTGCGAGAAACGACACAAAAGTACACCAGACTACCCGAAACGACACAAAAGTGCACCAGAGTACCCGAAACGACACAAAACTGCACCAGAGTACCCGAAACAACACAAAACTGCACCAGACTACCCGAAAAGACACAAAAGTACACTCGACTACCTGAAACGACACAAAAGTGCACTAGACTACCCGAAACAACACAAAACTGCACTCGACTACGTGAATCGACACAAAACTACACTCGACAATCCGAAACGACACAAAACTGCACCATACTACCCGAAACAACACAAAACTACACTTGACCACACGAAACAACACAAAACTACACACGACTACCGTAAACGACACAAAACTGCACTAGACTACCCGAAACGACACAAAACTACACCAGACTACCCGAAATGACACAAAACTGCAGCAGACTACCCGAAACGACAGAAAACTGCACAAGACTACCCGAAACGACAGAAAACGGCACAAGACTACCCGAAACGACACAAAACTACACTCGATTACCCGCTATGACACAAAATTACACTCGACTAACCAAAACGACAGAAAACTAGACTAGTCTACCCGAAACGACACAAAAAAACAATAGCCTGCCCGAAGCGACACAAAACTGCACCAGACTATGTGAAAGGACACAGAACTACACTCGACTACCCGAGTTGACACAAAACTACACTCGACTACCTGAAACGACACAAAACTACACTCGACTACGTGAAATGACACCAAAATACACCAGACTACCCGAAACGACACAAAACTACACTCAATTACTCGATACAACACAAAACTACACTCGACTAACCAAAAAGACAGAAAACTACACTAGACTACACGAAACGACACAAAACAACAATAGCCTGCCCGAAGGGACACAAAACTGCACCAGACTACCCGAAAAGACACAAAACTACACTCGACTATGTGAAAGGACACAGAACTACACTCGACAAAACGATTCGACACAAAATTACACTCGACTACTCGAAACGACACAAAATTATACTACACTACGTGAAACGACAGAAAACTACACTAGACAGCGTGAAAAGACACAAAAGTACACCAGACTACCCGAAATGACACAAAAGTGCACCAGAGTACCCGAAACGACACAAAACTGCACCAGAGTACCCGAAACAACACAAAACTGCACCAGACTATCCGAAACGACATAAAACTGCAGCAGACTACCTGAAACGACACAAAACTGCAGCAGACTACCCGAAACGACAGAAAACTGCACAAGACTACCCGAAACGACACAAAACTACACTCGATTACCCGATACGACACAAAACTACACTCGACTAACCAAAACGACAGAAAACTAGACTAGACTACCCGAAACGACACCAAAAAACAATAGCGTGCCCGAAGCGACACAAAACTGCACCAGACTATGTGAAAGGACACAGAACTACACTCGACTACCCGATTCGACAGAAAACTACAGTCGACTACCTGAAACGACACAAAACTACACTCGACTACGTGAAATGACACCAAAATACACCAGACTACCCGAAACGACACAAAACTACACTCAATTACTCGATACAACACAAAACTACACTCGACTAACCAAAAAGACAGAAAACTACACTAGACTACACGAAACGACACAAAACAACAATAGCCTGCCCGAAGGGACACAAAACTGCACCAGACTACCCGAAAAGTCACAAAACTACACTCGACTATGTGAAAGGACACAGAACTGCACTCGACAAAACGATTCGACAAAAAATTACACTCGACTACTCGAAACGACACAAAATTATACTACACTACGTGAAACGACAGAAAACTACACTAGACAGCGTGAAAAGACACAAAAGTACACCAGACTACCCGAAATGACACAAAAGTGCACCAGAGTACCCGAAACGACACAAAACTGCACCAGAGTACCCGAAACAACACAAAACTGCACCAGACTACCCGAAATGACACAAAAGTACACTCGACTACCTGAAACGACACAAAAGTGCACTAGACTACCCGAAACAACACAAAACTACACTCGACTAACCAAAACGACAGAAAACTACACAAGACTACCGGAAACGACACAAAACAACAATAGCCTGCCCGAAGCGACACAAAACTGCACCAGACTACCCGAAAAGACACAAAACTACACTCGACTATGTGAAAGGACACAGAACTACACTGGACAACACGATTCGACACAAAATTACACTCGACTACTCGAAATGACACAAAATTATACTACACTACGTGAAACGACAGAAAACTACACTAGACTGCGAGAAACGACACAAAAGTACACCAGACTACCCGAAATGACACAAAAGTGCACCAGAGTACCCGAAACGACACAAAACTGCACCAGACTACCTGAAAAGACACAAAATTACACTCGATTACCCGATACGACACAAAACTACACTCGACTAACCAAAACGACAGAAAACTAGACTAGACTACCCGAAACGAAACCAAAAAACAATAGCCTGCCCGAAGCGACACAAAACTGCACCAGACTATGTGAAAGGACACAGAACTGCACTCGACAAAACGATTCGACACAAAATTACACTCGACTACTCGAAACGACACAAAATTATACTACACTACGTGAAACGACAGAAAACTACACTAGACAGCGTGAAAAGACACAAAAGTACACCAGACTACCCGAAATGACACAAAAGTGCACCAGAGTACCCGAAACGACACAAAACTGCACCAGACTACCCGAAACGACACAAAACTGCAGCAGACTGCCCGAAACGACACAAAACTGCACCAGACTACCCGAAAAGACACAAAACTACACTCGACTATGTGAAAGGACTCAGAACTACTCTGGACAACACGATTCGACACAAAATTACACTCGACTACTCGAAATGATACAAAATTATACTACACTACGTGAAACGACAGAAAACTACACTAGACTGCGAGAAACGACACAAAAGAACACCAGACTACCCGAAACGACACAAAAGTGCACCAGAGTACCCGAAACGACACAAAACTGCACCAGACTACCCGAAAAGACACAAAAGTACACTCGACTACCTGAAACGACACAAAAGTGCACTAGACTACCCGAAACAACACAAAACTGCACTCGACTACGTGAATCGACACAAAACTACACTCGACAACCCGAAACGACACAAAACTGCACCATACTACCCGAAACGACACAAAACTACACTTGACCACACGAAACAACACAAAACTACACACGACTACCGTAAACGACACAAAACTGCACTAGACTACCCGAAACGACACAAAACTGCACCAGACTACCCGAAATGACACAAAACTGCAGCAGACTACCCGAAACGACAGAAAACTGCACAAGACTACCCGAAACGACAGAAAACTGCACAAGACTACCCGAAACGACACAAAACTACACTCGATTACCAGCTATGACACAAAATTACACTCGACTAACCAAAACGACAGAAAACTAGACTAGTCTACCCGAAACGACACAAAAAAACAATAGCCAGCCCGAAGCGACACAAAACTGCACCAGACTATGTGAAAGGACACAGAACTACACTCGACTACCCGATTCGACACAAAACTACACTCGACTACCTGAAACGACACAAAACTACACTCGACTACGTGAAATGACACCAAAATACACTAGACTACCTGAAACGCCACAAACTACACCAGACTACCTGAAACGACTCAAAACTACACTCGACTAACCGAAACGACACAAAACTACACTACACTACGTGAAACGACAGAAAACTACACTAGACTGCATGAAACGACACAAAAGTACACCAGACTACCAGAAACGACACAAAACTGCACCAGACTACCCGAAATGACACAAAAGTACACTCGACTATCTGAAACGACACAAAACTGCCCCAGAGTACCCGAAACGACACAAAACTGCCCCAGAGTACCCGAAACGACACAAAACTGCACCAGACTACCCGAAACGACACAAAGCTACACTCGATTACCCGATACGACACAAAACTACACTCGACAACCCGAAACGACAGAAAACTGCACCATACTACCCGAAACGACACAAAACTACACTTGACCACACGAAACAACACAAAACTACACACGACTACCGTAAACGACACAAAACTGCACTAGACTACCCGAAACGACACAAAACTGCACCAGACTACCCGAAATGACACAAAACTGCAGCAGACTACCCGAAACGACAGAAAACTGCACAAGACTACCCGAAACGACAGAAAACTGCACAAGACTACCCGAAACGACACAAAACTACACTCGATTACCAGCTATGACACAAAATTACACTCGACTAACCAAAACGACAGAAAACTAGACTAGTCTACCCGAAACGACACAAAAAAACAATAGCCTGCCCGAAGCGACACAAAACTGCACCAGACTATGTGAAAGGACACAGAACTACACTCGACTACCCGATTCGACACAAAACTACACTCGACTACCTGAAACGACACAAAACTACACTCGACTACGTGAAATGACACCAAAATACACTAGACTACCTGAAACGCCACAAACTACACCAGACTACCTGAAACGACTCAAAACTACACTCGACTAACCGAAACGACACAAAACTACACTACACTACGTGAAACGACAGAAAACTACACTAGACTGCATGAAACGACACAATACACCAGACTACCAGAAACGACACAAAACTGCACCAGACTACCCGAAATGACACAAAAGTACACTCGACTATCTGAAACGACACAAAACTGCCCCAGAGTACCCGAAACGACACAAAACTGCACCAGACTACCTGAAACGACACAAAACTGCACCAGACTACTCGAAATGACACAAAAGTACACTCGACTACCCGAAACAACACAAAACTACAGTCGACTACGTGAATCGACACAAAATTACACTCGACAACCCGAAACGACACAAAACTGCACCAGACTACTCGAAATGACACAAAAGTACACTCGACTACCCGAAACAACACAAAACTACAGTCGACTACGTGAATCGACACAAAATTACACTCGACAACCCGAAACGACACAAAACTGCACCAGACTACCCGAAACGACACAAAACTGCAGCAGACTACCCGAAACGACACAAAACTACACCCGATTACCCGATACAACACAAATCTACACTCGACTAACCAAAACGACAGAAAACTACACAAGACTACCCGAAACGACACAAAACAGCACCCGAGTACCAGAAACAACACAAAACTGCACCAGACTACCCGAAATGACACAAAAGTACACTCGACAACCCGAAACGACACAAAACTGCACCAGACTACCCGAATTGACACAAAACTACACTTGACCACACGAAACAACACAAAACTACACACGACTACCGTAAACGACACAAAACTGCACCAGACTACCCGAAACAACACAAAACTGTAGCAGACTACCGAAACGACACAAAACTGCACAAGACTACCCGAAACGACACAAAACAACAATAGCCTGCCCGAAGTGACACAAAACTGCGCCAGACTACCCGAAAAGACACAAAACTACACTCGACTATGTGAAAGGACACAGAACTGCACTCGACAAAACGATTCGACAAAAAATTACACTCGACTACTCGAAACGACACAAAATTATACTACACTATGTGAAACGACAGAAAACTACACTAGACAGCGTGAAAAGACACAAAAGTACACCAGACTACCCGAAATGACACAAAAGTGCACCAGAGTACCCGAAACGACACAAAACTGCACCAGAGTACCCGAAACAACACAAAACTGCACCAGACTACCCGAAATGACACAAAAGTACACTCGACTACCTGAAACGACACAAAAGTGCACTAGACTACCCGAAACAACACAAAACTACACTCGATTACCCGATACAACACAAAACTACACTCGACTAACCAAAACGACAGAAAACTACACAAGACTACCCGAAACGACACAAAACAACAATAGCCTGCCCGAAGCGACACAAAACTGCACCAGACTACCCGAAAAAACACAAAACTACACTCGACTATGTGAAAGGACACAGAACTACACTGGACAACACGATTCGACACAAAATTACACTCGACTACTCGAAATGACACAAAATTATACTACACTACGTGAAACGACAGAAAACTACACTAGACTGCGAGAAACGACACAAAAGTACACCAGACTACCCGAAATGACACAAAAGTGCACCAGAGTACCCGAAACGACACAAAACTGCACCAGACTACCTGAAAAGACACAAAATTACACTCGATTACCCGATACGACACAAAACTACACTCGACTAACCAAAACGACAGAAAACTAGACTAGACTACCCGAAATGAAACCAAAAAACAATAGCCTGCCCGAAGCGACACAAAACTGCACCAGACTATGTGAAAGGACACAGAACTGCACTCGACAAAACGATTCGACACAAAATTACACTCGACTACTCGAAACGACACAAAATTATACTACACTACGTGAAACGACAGAAAACTACACTAGACAGCGTGAAAAGACACAAAAGTACACCAGACTACCCGAAATGACACAAAAGTGCACCAGAGTACCCGAAACGACACAAAACTGCACCAGAGTACCCGAAACGACACAAAACTGCACCAGACTACCCGAAACGACACAAAACTGCAGCAGACTACCCGAAACGACACAAAACTGCACCAGACTACCCGAAAAGACACAAAACTACACTCGACTATGTGAAAGGACACAGAACTACTCTGGACAACACGATTCGACACAAAATTACACTCGACTACTCGAAATGATACAAAATTATACTACACTACGTGAAACGACAGAAAACTACACTAGACTGCGAGAAACGACACAAAAGTACACCAGACTACCCGAAACGACACAAAAGTGCACCAGAGTACCCGAAACGACACAAAACTGCACCAGAGTACCCGAAACGACACAAAACTGCACCAGACTACCTGAAAAGACACAAAAGTACACTCGACTACCTGAAACGACACAAAAGTGCACCAGACTACCTGAAACAACACAAAACTGCACCAGACTACCCGAAACGACACAAAAGTACACTCGACTACCTGAAACGACACAAAAGTGCACCAGACTACCTGAAACAACACAAAACTGCACTCGACTACGTGAATCGACACAAAACTACACTCGACAACCCGAAACGACACAAAACTGCACCAGACTACCCGAAACGACACAAAACTACACTTGACCACCCAAAACAACACAAAACTACACACGACTACTGTAAACGACACAAAACTGCACCAGACTACCCGAAATGACACAAAACTGCAGCAGACTACCCGAAACGACACAAAACTGCACAAGACTACCCGAAACGACACAAAACTACACTCGATTACCCGATACGACTCAAAACTACAATCAACTAACCAAAACGACAGAAAACTACACTAGAGTACCAGAAACGACACAAAACAACAATAGCCTGCCCGAAGCGACACAAAACTGCACCAGACTACCTGAAAAGACACAAAACTGCACTTGACCATGTGAAAGGACACAGAACTACACTCGACTACGCGATTCGACACAAAACTACACTCGACTACCTGAAACGACAGAAAAATATACTACACAACGTGAAACGACAGAAAACAACACTAGACTGCGTGAAACGACACAAAAGTACACCAGACTACCCGAAATGACACAAAGGTGCACCAGAGTACCCGAAACAACACAAAACTGCACCAGACTACCCGAAAAGACACAAAAGTACACCAGAGTACCCGAAACGACACAAAACTGCACCCGAGTACCCGAAACAACACAAAACTGCACCAGACTACCCGAAAAGACACAAAAGTACACTCGACTACCTGAAACGACACAAAAGTGCACTAGACTACCCGAAACAACACAAAACTGCACTCGACTACGTGAATCGACACAAAACTACACTCGACAACCCGAAACGACACAAAACTGCACCATACTACCCGAAACGAAACAAAACTACACTTGACCACACGAAACAACACAAAACTACACACGACTACCGTAAACGACACAAAACTGCACTAGACTACCCGAAACGACACAAAACTGCACCAGACTACCTGAAATGACACAAAACTGCAGCAGACTACCCGAAACGACAGAAAACTGCACAAGACTACCCGAAACGACAGAAAACGGCACAAGACTACCCGAAATGACACAAAACTACACTCGATTACCCGCTATGACACAAAATTACACTCGACTAACCAAAACGACAGAAAACTAGACTAGTCTACCCGAAACGACACAAAAAAACAATAGCCTGCCCGAAGCGACACAAAACTGCACCAGACTATGTGAAAGGACACAGAACTACACTCGACTACCCGATTCGACACAAAACTACACTCGACTACCTGAAACGACACAAAACTACACTCGACTACGTGAAATGACACCAAAATACACTAGACTACCTGAAACGCCACAAACTACACCAGAGTACCTGAAACGACTCAAAACTACACTCGACTAACCGAAACGACACAAAACTACACTACACTACGTGAAACGACAGAAAACTACACTAGACTGCATGAAACGACACAAAAGTAAACCAGACTACCAGAAACGACACAAAACTGCACCAGACTACCCGAAATGACACAAAAGTACACTCGACTATCTGAAACGACACAAAACTGCCCCAGACTACCCGAAACGACACAAAACTGCCCCAGAGTACCCGAAACGACACAAAACTGCACCAGACTACCCGAAACGACACAAAACTGCAGCAGACTACCCGAAACGACACAAAACTACACTCGATTACCCGATACGACACAAAACTACACTCGACTAACAAAAACGACAGAAAACTAGACTAGACTACCCGAAACGACACCAAAAAACAATAGCCTGCCCGAAGCGACACAAAACTGCACCAGACTATGTGAAAGGACACAGAACTACACTCGACTACCCGATTCGACACAAAACTACACTCGACTACCTGAAACGACACAAAACTACACTCGACTACGTGAAATGACACCAAAATACACCAGACTACCCGAAACGACACAAAACTACACTCAATTACTCGATACAACACAAAACTACACTCGACTAACCAAAAAGACAGAAAACTACACTAGACTACACGAAACGACACAAAACAACAATAGCCTGCCCGAAGGGACACAAAACTGCACCAGACTACCCGAAAAGACACAAAACTACACTCGACTATGTGAAAGGACACAGAACTACACTCGACAAAACGATTCGACACAAAATTACACTCGACTACTCGAAACGACACAAAATTATACTACACTATGTGAAACGACAGAAAACTACACTAGACAGCGTGAAAAGACACAAAAGTACACCAGACTACCCGAAATGACACAAAAGTGCACCAGAGTATCCGAAACGACACAAAACTGCACCAGAGTACCCGAAACAACACAAAACTGCACCAGACTACCCGAAACGACACAAAACTGCAGCAGACTACCTGAAACGACACAAAACTGCAGCAGACTACCCGTAACGACAGAAAACTGCACAAGACTACCCGAAACGACACAAAACTACACTCGATTACCCGATACGACACAGAACTACACTCGACTAACCAAAACGACAGAAAACTAGACTAGACTACCCGAAACGACACCAAAAAACAATAGCCTGCCCGAAGCGACACAAAACTGCACCAGACTATGTGAAAGGACACAGAACTACACTCGACTACCCGATTCGACACAAAACTACAGTCGACTACCTGAAACGACACAAAACTACACTCGACTACGTGAAATGACACCAAAATACACCAGACTACCCGAAACGACACAAAACTACACTCAATTACTCGATACAACACAAAACTACACTCGACTAACCAAAAAGACAGAAAACTACACTAGACTACACGAAACGACACAAAACAACAATAGCCTGCCCGAAGGGACACAAAACTGCACCAGACTACCCGAAAAGACACAAAACTACACTCGACTATGTGAAAGGACACAGAACTACACTCGACAAAACGATTCGACACAAAATTACACTCGACTACTCGAAACGACACAAAATTATACTACACTACGTGAAACGACAGAAAACTACACTAGACAGCGTGAAAAGACACAAAAGTACACCAGACTACCCGAAATGACACAAAAGTGCACCAGAGTATCCGAAACGACACAAAACTGCACCAGAGTACCCGAAACAACACAAAACTGCACCAGACTACCCGAAACGACACAAAACTGCAGCAGACTACCTGAAACGACACAAAACTGCAGCAGACTACCCGTAACGACAGAAAACTGCACAAGACTACCCGAAACGACACAAAACTACACTCGATTACCCGATACGACACAAAACTACACTCGACTAACCAAAACGACAGAAAACTAGACTAGACTACCCGAAACGACACCAAAAAACAATAGCCTGCCCGAAGCGACACAAAACTGCACCAGACTATGTGAAAGGACACAGAACTACACTCGACTACCCGATTCGACACAAAACTACAGTCGACTACCTGAAACGACACAAAACTACACTCGACTACGTGAAATGACACCAAAATACACCAGACTACCCGAAACGACACAAAACTACACTTGACCACCCGAAACGACACAAAACTACACACGACTACCGGAAACGACAGAAAACTGCACCAGACTACCCGAAACGACACAAAACTGCACCAGATTACCCGAAACGACACAAAACAACACTTGACCACCCAAAACGACACAAAACTACACACGACTACCGTAAACGACACAAAACTGCACCAGACTATCCGAAACGACACAAAACTGCAGCAGACTACCCGAAACGACACAAAACTGCACCAGACTACCCGAAACAACACAAAACTACACTCGATTACCCGATACAACAGAAAACTACACTCGACTAACCAAAACGACAGAAAACTACACAAGACTACCCGAAATGACACAAAACAACAATAGCCTGCCCGAAGCGACACAAAACTGCACCAGACTACCCGAAACGACACAAAACTGCAGCAGACTACCCGAAACGACAGAAAACTGCAGCAGAGTACCCGAAACGACACAAAACTGCACCAGACTACCCGAAACGACACAAAACTACTCTCGATTACCCGATACAACACAAACCTACACTCGACTAACCAAAACGACAGAAAACTACACTAGAGTACCAGAAACGACACAAAACAACAATAGCCTGCCCGAAGCGACACAAAACTGCACCAGACTACTCGAAAAGACACAAAACTACACTGGACTATGGGAAAGGACACAGAACTACACTCGACTACCCGATTCGACACAAAACTACACTTGATGACCCGAAACGACACAAAACTACACTTGACTACGTGAGATGACACCAAAATACACTAGACTACCTGAAACACCACAAACTACACTAGACTACCCGAAACGCCACAAAACTGCACCAGTCCACCTGAAACAAGACAAAACTATACTACACTACGTGAAACGACAGAAAACTACACTAGACTGCATGAAACGACACAAAAGTACACCAGACTATCCGAAACGACACAAAACTGCACCAGACTACCCGAAACGACACAAAACTGCAGCAGAGTACACGAAACGACACAAAACTGCACCAGACTACCCGAAACGACTCAAAACTACACTCGACTAACCGAAACGACACAAAACTACACTACACTACGGGAAACGACAGAAAACTACACTAGCCTGCGAGAAACGACACAAAAGTACACCAGACTACCCGAAACGACACAAAACTGCAGCAGAGTACCCGAAACGACACAAAACTGCACCAGACTGCCCGAAATGACACAAAACTGCAGCAGAGTACACGAAACGACACAAAACTGCACTCGACTATGTGAATCGACACAAAACGACACTCGACAACCGGAAACGACACAAAACTGCACCAGACTACCCGAAACGAGACAAAACTACACTTGACCACCCAAAACGACACAAAACTACACACGACTACCGGAAACGACACAAAACTGCACCAGACTCCCGAAACGACACAAAACTGCACCAGACTACCCAAAACGACAGAAAACTGCACTCGATTACCCGATACGACACAAAACTACACTCGACTAACCAAAACGACAGAAAACTGCACTAGACTACCAGAAACGACACAAAACAACAATAGCCTGCCCAAAGCGACACAAAACTGCACCAGACTACCCGAAACAACACAGAACTAAACTCGATTACCCGATACGACACAAAACTACACTCGACTAATCAAAACGACAGAAAACTACACTAGACTACCAGAAACGACACAAAACTACAATAGCCTGCCCGAAGCGACACAAAACTGCACCAGACTACCAGAAACAACACAAAACTACACTCGATTACCCGATACGACACAAAACTACACTCGACTAACCAAAACGACAGAAAACTACATTCGACAACCCGAAACGACACAAAACTGCACCAGACTACCCAAAACGACACAAAGCTACACTTGACCACCCAAAACAACACAAAACTACACATGACTACCGTAAACGACACAAAACTGCACCAGACTACCCGAAACGACACAAAACTGCAGCAGACTACCCGAAACGACACAAAACTGCACCAGACTACCCGAAACGACACAAAACTACACTCGATTACCCGATACGACTCAAAACTACAATCAGCTAACCAAAACGACAGAAAACTACACTAGAGTACCAGAAACGACACAAAACAACAATAGCCTGCCCGAAGCGACACAAAACTGCACCAGACTACCCGAAAAGACACAAAACTACACTGGACTATGGGAAAGGACACAGAACTACACTCGACTACCCGATTCGACACAAAACTACACTCGACGACACGAAACAACACAAAACTACACTTGACCACACAAAACAACACAAAACTACACACGACTACCGTAAACGACACAAAACTGCACTCGACTACCCGAAACGACACACAACTACACTAGACTTTGTGAAACGACACAAAACTACACTCGACTACGTGAAATGACACAAAACTACACTAGACTACCCGAAACGCCACAAAACTGCACCAGTCTACCCGAAAATAAGGAAACCTACACTCGACTATGTGAAAGGACACAGAACTATATTTGACTACACGAATCGACACAAAACTACACTCGACTACCCGAAACGACACAAAACTGCACCAGTCTACCCGAAACAAGACAGAACTACACTCGACCACGTGAAACGACACAAAACTACACTCGACTACTCGAAACGACACAAAATTACACTACACTACGTGAAACGACAGAAAACTACACTAGACAGCGTGAAAAGACACAAAAGTACACCAGACTACCCGAAATGACACAAAAGTGCACCAGAGTACCCAAAACGACACAAAACTGCACCAGACTACCCAAAATGACACAAAAGTGCACCAGAGTACCCGAAACGACACAAAACTACACTCAATTACTCGATACAACACAAAACTACACTCGACTAACCAAAAAGACAGAAAACTACACTAGACTACCCGAAACGACACAAAACAACAATAGCCTGCCCGAAGGGACACAAAACTGCACCAGACTACCCGAAACGACACAAAACTACACTTGACCACACAAAACAACACAAAACTACACACGACTACGGTAAACGACACAAAACTGCACAAGACTACCCGAAACGACACAAAACTGCAGCAGACTACCCGAAACGACAGAAAACTGCAGCAGAGTACCCGAAACGACACAAAACTGTACCAGACTACCCGAAACGACACAAAACTACACTCGATTACCCGATACAACACAAATCTACACTCGACTAACCAAAACGACAGAAAACTACACAAGACTACCCGAAAAGACACAAAACAACAATAGCCTGCCCGAAGCGACACAAAACTGCACCAGACTACCCGAAAAGACACAAAACTACACTCGACTATGTGAAAGGACACAGAACTACTCTGGACAAAACGATTCGACACAAAATTACACTCGACTACTCGAAATGACACAAAATTATACTACACTACGTGAAACGACAGAAAACTACACTAGACTGCGAGAAACGACACAAAAGTACACTCGACTACCCGAAATGACACAAAAGTACACTCGACTACCTGAAACGACACAAAACTGCACTCAACTACGTGAATCGACACAAAACTACACTCGACAACCCGAAACGACACAAAACTGCAACAGACTACCCGAAACGACACAAAACTACACTGGACCACACGAAACGACACAAAACTACACTCGACTACGTGAAATGACACCAAAATAAACCAGACTACCTGAAACGACACAAAACTACACTCAATTACTCGATACAACACAAAACTACACTCGACTAACCAAAAAGACAGAAAACTACACTAGACTACCCGAAACGACACAAAACAACAATAGCCTGCCCGAAGCGACACAAAACTGCACCAGACTACCCGAAAGGACACAAAACTACACTCGACTATGTGAAAGGACACAGAACTACACTCGACAAAACGATTCGACACAAAATTACACTCGACTACTCGAAACGACACAAAATTATACTACACTACGTGAAACGACAGAAAACTACACTAGACAGCGTGAAAAGACACAAAAGTACACCAGACTACCCGAAATGACACAAAAGTGCACCAGAGTACCCGAAATGACACAAAACTGCACCAGACTACCCGAAATGGCACAAAAGTACACTTGATTACCCGATACGACACAAAACTACACTCGACTAACCAAAACGACAGAAAACTACACGAGACTACCAGAAACGACACAAAACAACAATAGCCTGCCCGAAGCGACACAAAACTGCACCAGACTACCTGAAAAGACACATAACTACACTCGACTATGGGAAAGGACACAGAACTACACTCGACTACCTGATTCGACACAAAACTACACTAGACTACCCGAAACGACACAAAACTACACTCAAGTACGTGAAATGACACCAAAATACACTAGACTACCTGAAACGCCACAAACTACACCAGAGTACCTGAAATGACTCAAAACTACACTCGACTAACCGAAACGACACAAAACTACACTACACTACGTGAAACAACAGAAAACTACACTAGACTGCGAGAAACGACACAAAAGTACACCAGACTACCCGAAACGACACAAAACTGCACCAGAGTACCCGAAACGACACAAAACTGCACCAGACTACCCGAAATGACACAAAAGTACACTCGACTACCTGAAACAACACAAAAGTGCACTAGTCTACCCGAAACGACACAAAACTGCGCTAGACTACCCGAAACGACACAAATCTAAACTCGACTACGTGAAACGACACACACTACACTCGATTACCCAAAACGGCACAAATCAACAATAGACTACCCGAAAAGAAGGAAAACTACACTCGACTATGTGAAAGGACACAGAACTATATTCGACTACCCGAATCGACACAAAACTACACTCGACTACCCGAAACGACACACAACTACACTAGACTTTGTGAAACGACACAAAACTACACTCGACTACGTGAAATGACACAAAACTACACTAGACTACCCGAAACGCCACAAAACTGCACCAGTCTACCCGAAAAGAAGGAAACCTACACTCGACTATGTGAAAGGACACAGAACTATATTTGACTACACGAATCGACACAAAACTACACTCGACTACCCGAAACGACACAAAACTGCACCAGTCTACCCGAAACAAGACAGAACTACACTCGACTACGTGAAACGACACAAAACTACACTCGACTACTCGAAACGACACAAAATTATACTACACTACGTGAAACGACAGAAAACTACACTAGACAGCGTGAAAAGACACAAAAGTACACCAGACTACCCGAAATGACACAAAAGTGCACCAGAGTACCCGAAACGACACAAAACTGCACCAGAGTACCTGAAACAACACAAAACTGCACCAGACTACCCGAAACGACACAAAACTGCAGCAGACTACCCGAAACGACACAAAACTGCACCAGACTACCCGAAAAGACACAAAAGTGCACCAGAGTACCCGAAACGACACAAAACTACACTCAATTACTCGATACAACACAAAACTACACTCGACTAACCAAAAAGACAGAAAACTACACTAGACTACCCGAAACGACACAAAACAACAATAGCCTGCCCGAAGGGACACAAAACTGCACCAGACTACCCGAAATGACACAAAAGTACACTCGACTACCTGAAACAACACAAAAGTGCACTAGACTACCCGAAACAACACAAAACTGCACTCGACTAAGTGAATCGACACAAAACTACACTCGACAACCCGAAACGACACAAAACTGCACCAGACTACCCGAAACGACACAAAACTACACTTGACCACACAAAACAACACAAAACTACACACGACTACCGTAAACGACACAAAACTGCACCAGACTACCTGAAACGACAGAAAACTGCAGCAGACTACCCGAAACGACACAAAACTGCAGCAGACTACCCGAAACGACACAAAACTGCACCAGAGTACCCGAAACAACACAAAACTGCACCAGACTACCCGAAATGACACAAAAGTACACTCGATTACCCGATACGACACAAAACTACACTCGACTAACCAAAACGACAGAAAACTACACGAGACTACCAGAAACGACACAAAACAACAATAGCCAGCCCGAAGCGACACAAAACTGCACCAGACTACCCGAAAAGACACATAACTACACTCGACTATGGGAAAGGACACAGAACTACACTCGACTACCTGATTCGACACAAAACTACACTTGACTACCCGAAATGACACAAAACTACACTCGACTACGTGAAATGACACCAAAATACACTAGACTACCTGAAACGCCACAAACTACACCAGAGTACCTGAAATGACTCAAAACTACACTCGACTAACCGAAACGACACAAAACTACACTACACTACGTGAAACAACAGAAAACTACACTAGACTGCGAGAAACGACACAAAAGTACACCAGACTACCCGAAACGACACAAAACTGCACCAGAGTACCCGAAACGACACAAAAGTACACTCGACTACCTGAAACAACACAAAAGTGCACTAGACTACCCGAAACGACACAAATCTAAACTCGACTACGTGAAACGACACACACTACACTCGATTACCCAAAATGGCACAAAACAACAATAGACTACCCGAAAAGAAGGAAAACTACACTCGACTATGTGAAAGGACACAGAACTATATTCGACTACCCGAATTGACACAAAACTACACTCGAATACCCGAAACGACACACAACTACACTAGACTTTGTGAAACGACACAAAACTACACTCGACTACGTGAAATGACACAAAACTACACTAGACTACCCGAAACGCCACAAAACTGCACCAGTCTACCCGAAAAGAAGGAAACCTACACTCGACTATGTGAAAGGACACAGAACTATATTTGACTACACGAATCGACACAAAACTACACTCGACTACCCGAAAGGACACACAACTACACTAGACTTTGTGAAAGGACACAAAACTACACTCGACTACGTGAAATGACACAAAACTACACTAGACTACCTGAAACACCACAAAACTGCACCAGTCTACCCGAAAAGAAGGAAACCTACACTCGACTATGTGAAAGGACACAGAACTATATTTGACTACACGAATCGACACAAAACTACACTCGATTACCCGATACGACACAAAACTACACTCGACTAACCAAAATGACAGAAAACTAGACTAGACTACCCGAAACGACACAAAAAAACAATTGCCTGCCCGAAGCGACACAAAACTGCACCAGACTATGAGAAAGGACACAGAACTACACTCAACTACCCGATTCGAAACAAAGCTACACTCGACTACCTGAAACGACACAAAACTACACTCGACTACGTGAAATGACACCAAAATAAACCAGACTACCGGAAACGACACAAAACTACACTCAATTACTCGATACAACACAAAACTACACTCGACTAACCAAAAAGACAGAAAACTACACTAGACTACCCGAAACGACACAAAACAACAATAGCCTGCCCGAAGCGACACAAAACTGCACCAGACTACCCGAAAGGACACAAAACTACACTCGACTATGTGAAAGGACACAGAACTACACTCGACAAAACGATTCGACACAAAATTACACTCGACTACTCGAAACGACACAAAATTATACTACACTACGTGAAACGACAGAAAACTACACTAGACAGCGTGAAAAGACACAAAAGTACACCAGACTACCCGAAATGACACAAAAGTGCACCAGAGTACCCGAAATGACACAAAACTGCACCAGACTACCCGAAATGGCACAAAAGTACACTTGATTACCCGATACGACACAAAACTACACTCGACTAACAAAAACGACAGAAAACTACACTAGACTACCAGAAACGACACAAAACAACAATAGCCTGCCCGAAGCGACACAAAACTGCACCAGACTACCCGAAAAGACACATAACTACACTCGACTATGGGAAAGGACACAGAACTACACTCGACTACCTGATTCGACACAAAACTACACTAGACTACCCGAAACGACACAAAACTACACTCAAGTACGTGAAATGACACCAAAATACACTAGACTACCTGAAACGCCACAAACTACACCAGAGTACCTGAAATGACTCAAAACTACACTCGACTAACCGAAACGACACAAAACTACACTACACTACGTGAAACAACAGAAAACTACACTAGACTGCGAGAAACGACACAAAAGTACACCAGACTACCCGAAACGACACAAAACTGCACCAGAGTACCCGAAACGACACAAAACTGCACCAGACTACCCGAAATGACACAAAAGTACACTCGACTACCTGAAACAACACAAAAGTGCACTAGTCTACCCGAAACGACACAAAACTGCGCTAGACTACCCGAAACGACACAAGTCTAAACTCGACTACGTGAAACGACACACACTACACTCGATTACCCAAAACGGCACAAATCAACAATAGACTACCCGAAAAGAAGGAAAACTACACTCGACTATGTGAAAGGACACAGAACTATATTCGACTACCCGAATCGACACAAAACTACACTCGACTACCCGAAACGACACAAAACTACACTAGACTACCCGAAACGCCACAAAACTGCACCAGTCTACCCGAAAAGAAGGAAACCTACACTCGACTATGTGAAAGGACACAGAACTATATTTGACTACACGAATCGACACAAAACTACACTCGACTACCCGAAACGACACAAAACTGCACCAGTCTACCCGAAACAAGACAGAACTACACTCAACTACGTGAAACGACACAAAACTACACTCGACTACTCGAAACGACACAAAATTATACTACACTACGTGAAACGACAGAAAACTACACTAGACAGCGTGAAAAGACACAAAAGTACACCAGACTACCCGAAATGACACAAAAGTGCACCAGAGTACCCGAAACGACACAAAACTGCACCAGAGTACCCGAAACAACACAAAACTGCACCAGACTACCCGAAACGACACAAAAGTGCACCAGAGTACCCGAAACGACACAAAACTACACTCAATTACTCGATACAACACAAAACTACACTCGACTAACCAAAAAGACAGAAAACTACACTAGACTACCCGAAACGACACAAAACAACAATAGCCTGCCCGAAGGGACACAAAACTGCACCAGACTACCCGAAATGACACAAAAGTACACTCGACTACCTGAAACAACACAAAAGTGCACTAGACTACCCGAAACAACACAAAACTGCACTCGACTAAGTGAATCGACACAAAACTACACTCGACAACCCGAAACGACACAAAACTGCACCAGACTACCCGAAACGACACAAAACTACACTTGACCACACAAAACAACACAAAACTACACACGACTACCGTAAACGACACAAAACTGCACCAGACTACCTGAAACGACACAAAACTGCAGCAGACTACCCGAAACGACACAAAACTGCAGCAGACTACCCGAAACGACACAAAACTGCACCAGAGTACCCGAAACAACACAAAACTGCACCAGACTACCCGAAATGACACAAAAGTACACTCGATTACCCGATACGACACAAAACTACACTCGACTAACCAAAACGACAGAAAACTACACGAGACTACCAGAAACGACACAAAACAACAATAGCCTGCCCGAAGCGACACAAAACTGCACCAGACTACCCGAAAAGACACATAACTACACTCGACTATGGGAAAGGACACAGAACTACACTCGACTACCTGATTCGACACAAAACTACACTTGACTACCCGAAATGACACAAAACTACACTCGACTACGTGAAATGACACCAAAATACACTAGACTACCTGAAACGCCACAAACTACACCAGAGTACCTGAAATGACTCAAAACTACACTCGACTAACCGAAACGACACAAAACTACACTACACTACGTGAAACAACAGAAAACTACACTAGACTGCGAGAAACGACACAAAAGTACACCAGACTACCCGAAACGACACAAAACTGCACCAGACTACCCGAAACGACACAAAACTGCACCAGAGTACCCGAAACGACACAAAACTGCACCAGACTACCCGAAATGACACAAAAGTACACTCGACTACCTGAAACAACACAAAAGTGCACTAGACTACCTGAAACGACACAAAAGTGCACTAGACTACCTGAAACAACACAAAACTGCACTCGACTACGTGAATCGACACAAAACTACACTCGACAACCCGAAACGACACAAAACTGCACCAGACTACCCGAAACGACACAAAACTACACTTGACCACACGAAACAACACAAAACTACACACGACTACCGTAAACGACACAAAACTGCACCAGACTACCCGAAACAACACAAAACTGCAGCAGACTACCCGAAACGACACAAAACTGCACAAGACTACCCGAAACGACACAAAACTACACTCGATTACCCGATACGACACAAAACTACACTCGACTAACCAAAATGACAGAAAACTAGACTAGACTACCCGAAACGACACAAAAAAACAATTGCCTGCCCGAAGCGACACAAAACTGCACCAGACTATGTGAAAGGACACAGAACTACACTCGACTACCCGATTCGAAACAAAACTACACTCGACTACCTGAAACGACACAAAACTACACTCGACTACCTGAAACGACACAAAACTACACTCGACTACGTGAAATGACACCAAAATAAACCAGACTACCCGAAACGACACAAAACTACACTCAATTACTCGATACAACACAAAACTACACTCGACTAACCAAAAAGACAGAAAACTACACTAGACTACCCGAAACGACACAAAACAACAATAGCCTGCCCGAAGCGACACAAAACTGCACCAGACTACCCGAAAGGACACAAAACTACACTCGACTATGTGAAAGGACACAGAACTACACTCGACAAAACGATTCGACACAAAATTACACTCGACTACTCGAAACGACACAAAATTATACTACACTACGTGAAACGACAGAAAACTACACTAGACAGCGTGAAAAGACACAAAAGTACACCAGACTACCCGAAATGACACAAAAGTGCACCAGAGTACCCGAAATGACACAAAACTGCACCAGACTACCCGAAATGGCACAAAAGTACACTTGATTACCCGATACGACACAAAACTACACTCGACTAACAAAAACGACAGAAAACTACACTAGACTACCAGAAACGACACAAAACAACAATAGCCTGCCCGAAGCGACACAAAACTGCACCAGACTACCCGAAAAGACACATAACTACACTCGACTATGGGAAAGGACACAGAACTACACTCGACTACCTGATTCGACACAAAACTACACTAGACTACCCGAAACGACACAAAACTACACTCAAGTACGTGAAATGACACCAAAATACACTAGACTACCTGAAACGCCACAAACTACACCAGAGTACCTGAAATGACTCAAAACTACACTCGACTAACCGAAACGACACAAAACTACACTACACTACGTGAAACAACAGAAAACTACACTAGACTGCGAGAAACGACACAAAAGTACACCAGACTACCCGAAACGACACAAAACTGCACCAGAGTACCCGAAACGACACAAAACTGCACCAGACTACCCGAAATGACACAAAAGTACACTCGACTACCTGAAACAACACAAAAGTGCGCTAGACTACCCGAAACGACACAAGTCTAAACTCGACTACGTGAAACGACACACACTACACTCGATTACCCAAAACGGCACAAATCAACAATAGACTACCCGAAAAGAAGGAAAACTACACTCGACTATGTGAAAGGACACAGAACTATATTCGACTACCCGAATCGACACAAAACTACACTCGACTACCCGAAACGACACAAAACTACACTAGACTACCCGAAACGCCACAAAACTGCACCAGTCTACCCGAAAAGAAGGAAACCTACACTCGACTATGTGAAAGGACACAGAACTATATTTGACTACACGAATCGACACAAAACTACACTCGACTACCCGAAACGACACAAAACTGCACCAGTCTACCCGAAACAAGACAGAACTACACTCAACTACGTGAAACGACACAAAACTACACTCGACTACTCGAAACGACACAAAATTATACTACACTACGTGAAACGACAGAAAACTACACTAGACAGCGTGAAAAGACACAAAAGTACACCAGACTACCCGAAATGACACAAAAGTGCACCAGAGTACCCGAAACGACACAAAACTGCACCAGAGTACCCGAAACAACACAAAACTGCACCAGACTACCCGAAACGACACAAAAGTGCACCAGAGTACCCGAAACGACACAAAACTACACTCAATTACTCGATACAACACAAAACTACACTCGACTAACCAAAAAGACAGAAAACTACACTAGACTACCCGAAACGACACAAAACAACAATAGCCTGCCCGAAGGGACACAAAACTGCACCAGACTACCCGAAATGACACAAAAGTACACTCGACTACCTGAAACAACACAAAAGTGCACTAGACTACCCGAAACAACACAAAACTGCACTCGACTAAGTGAATCGACACAAAACTACACTCGACAACCCGAAACGACACAAAACTGCACCAGACTACCCGAAACGACACAAAACTACACTTGACCACACAAAACAACACAAAACTACACACGACTACCGTAAACGACACAAAACTGCACCAGACTACCTGAAACGACACAAAACTGCAGCAGACTACCCGAAACGACACAAAACTGCAGCAGACTACCCGAAACGACACAAAACTGCACCAGAGTACCCGAAACAACACAAAACTGCACCAGACTACCCGAAATGACACAAAAGTACACTCGATTACCCGATACGACACAAAACTACACTCGACTAACCAAAACGACAGAAAACTACACGAGACTACCAGAAACGACACAAAACAACAATAGCCTGCCCGAAGCGACACAAAACTGCACCAGACTACCCGAAAAGACACATAACTACACTCGACTATGGGAAAGGACACAGAACTACACTCGACTACCTGATTCGACACAAAACTACACTTGACTACCCGAAATGACACAAAACTACACTCGACTACGTGAAATGACACCAAAATACACTAGACTACCTGAAACGCCACAAACTACACCAGAGTACCTGAAATGACTCAAAACTACACTCGACTAACCGAAACGACACAAAACTACACTACACTACGTGAAACAACAGAAAACTACACTAGACTGCGAGAAACGACACAAAAGTACACCAGACTACCCGAAACGACACAAAACTGCACCAGAGTACCCGAAACGACACAAAACTGCACCAGACTACCCGAAATGACACAAAAGTGCACCAGAGTACCCGAAATGACACAAAAGTGCACTAGACTACCTGAAACAACACAAAACTGCACTCGACTACGTGAATCGACACAAAACTACACTCGACAACCCGAAACGACACAAAACTGCACCAGACTACCCGAAACGACACAAAACTACACTCGACTACCTGAAACAACACAAAAGTGCACTAGACTACCTGAAACGACACAAAAGTGCACTAGACTACCTGAAACAACACAAAACTGCACTCGACTACGTGAATCGACACAAAACTACACTCGACAACCCGAAACGACACAAAACTGCACCAGACTACCCGAAACGACACAAAACTACACTTGACCACACGAAACAACACAAAACTACACACGACTACCGTAAACGACACAAAACTGCACCAGACTACCCGAAACAACACAAAACTGCAGCAGACTACCCGAAACGACACAAAACTGCACAAGACTACCCGAAACGACACAAAACTACACTCGATTACCCGATACGACACAAAACTACACTCGACTAACCAAAATGACAGAAAACTAGACTAGACTACCCGAAACGACACAAAAAAACAATTGCCTGCCCGAAGCGACACAAAACTGCACCAGACTATGTGAAAGGACACAGAACTACACTCGACTACCCGATTCGAAACAAAACTACACTCGACTACCTGAAACGACACAAAACTACACTCGACTACCTGAAACGACACAAAACTACACTCGACTACGTGAAATGACACCAAAATAAACCAGACTACCCGAAACGACACAAAACTACACTCAATTACTCGATACAACACAAAACTACACTCGACTAACCAAAAAGACAGAAAACTACACTAGACTACCCGAAACGACACAAAACAACAATAGCCTGCCCGAAGCGACACAAAACTGCACCAGACTACCCGAAAGGACACAAAACTACACTCGACTATGTGAAAGGACACAGAACTACACTCGACAAAACGATTCGACACAAAATTACACTCGACTACTCGAAACGACACAAAATTATACTACACTACGTGAAACGACAGAAAACTACACTAGACAGCGTGAAAAGACACAAAAGTACACCAGACTACCCGAAATGACACAAAAGTGCACCAGAGTACCCGAAATGACACAAAACTGCACCAACCTACCCGAAATGACACAAAAGTACACTCGATTACCCGATACGACACAAAACTACACTCGACTAACAAAAACGACAGAAAACTACACTAGACTACCAGAAACGACACAAAACAACAATAGCCTGCCCGAAGCGACACAAAACTGCACCAGACTACCCGAAAAGACACATAACTACACTCGACTATGGGAAAGGACACAGAACTACACTCGACTACCTGATTCGACACAAAACTACACTAGACTACCCAAAACGACACAAAACTACACTCAAGTACGTGAAATGACACCAAAATACACTAGACTACCTGAAACGCCACAAACTACACCAGAGTACCTGAAATGACTCAAAACTACACTCGACTAACCGAAACGACACAAAACTACACTACACTACGTGAAACAACAGAAAACTACACTAGACTGCGAGAAACGACACAAAAGTACACCAGACTACCCGAAACGACACAAAACTGCACCAGAGTACCCGAAACGACACAAATCTAAACTCGACTACGTGAAACGACACACACTACACTCGATTACCCAAAACGGCACAAAACAACAATAGACTACCTGAAAAGATGGAAAACTACACTCGACTATGTGAAAGGACACAGAACTATATTCCACTACCCGAATCGACACAAAACTACACTCGACTACCCGAAACGACACACAACTACACTAGACTTTGTGAAACGACACAAAACTACACTCGACTACGTGAAATGACACAAAACTACACTAGACTACCCGAAACGCCACAAAACTGCACCAGTCTACCCGAAAAGAAGGAAACCTACACTCGACTATGTGAAAGGACACAGAACTATATTTGACTACACGAATCGACACAAAACTACACTCGACTACCCGAAACGGCACACAACTACACTAGACTTCGTGAAACGCCACAAAACTGCACCAGTCTACCCGAAACAAGACAGAACTACACTCGACTACGTGAAACGACACAAAACTACACTCGACTACTCGAAACGACACAAAATTATACTACACTACGTGAAACGACAGAAAACTACACTAGACAGCGTGAAAAGACACAAAAGTACACCAGACTACCCGAAATGACACAAAAGTGCACCAGAGTACCCGAAACGACACAAAACTGTACCAGACTACCCGAAATGACACAAAAGTGCACCAGAGTACCCGAAACGACACAAAACTACACTCAATTACTCGATACAACACAAAACTACACTCGACTAACCAAAAAGACAGAAAACTACACTAGACTACCCGAAACGACACAAAACAACAATAGCCTGCCCGAAGGGACACAAAACTGCACCAGACTACCCGAAACGACACAAAACTACACTTGACCACACAAAACAACACAAAACTACACACGACTACCGTAAACGACACAGAACTGCACCAGACTACCCGAAACGACACAAAACTGCAGCAGACTACCCGAAACGACAGAAAACTGCAGCAGAGTACCCGAAACGACACAAAACTGTACCAGACTACCCGAAACGACAAAACTACACTCGATTACCCGATACAATACAAAACTACACTCGACTAACCAAAACAACAGAAAACTACACAAGACTACCCGAAACGACACAAAACAACAATAGCCTGCCCGAAGCGACACAAAACTGCACCAGACTACCCGAAAAGACACAAAACTACACTCGACTATGTGAAAGGATACAGAACTACTCTGGACAAAACGATTCGACACAAAATTACACTCGACTACTCGAAATGACACAAAATTATACTACACTACGTGAAACGACAGAAAACTACACTAGACTGCGAGAAACGACACAAAAGTACACCAGACTACCCGAAATGACACAAAAGTGCACCAGAGTACCCGAAACGACACAAAACTGCACCAGACTACCCGAAACGACACAAAAGTACACTCGACTACCTGAAACGACACAAAAGTGCACTAGACTACCCGAAACAACACAAAACTGCACTCGACTACGTGAATCGACACAAAACTACACTCGACAACCCGAAACGACACAAAACTGCACCAGACTACCCGAAACGACACAAAAATACACTTGACCACCCAAAACAACACAAAACTACACACGACTACCGTAAACGACACAAAACTGCACCAGACTACCCGAAACGACACAAAACTGCAGCAGACTACCCGAAACGACAGAAAACTGCACAAGACTACCCGAAACGACAGAAAACTGCTCAAGACTACCCGAAACGACACAAAACTACACTCGATTACCCGCTATGACACAAAATTACACTCGACTAACCAAAACGACAGAAAACTAGACTAGACTACCCGAAACGACACAAAAAAACAATAGCCTGCCCGAAGCGACACAAAACTGCACCAGACTATGTGAAAGGACACAGAACTACACTCGACTACCCGATTCGAAACAAAACTACACTCGACTACCCGAAACGACACAAAACTGCACCAGACTACCCGAAACGACACAAAACTACACTCAGTTACTCGATACAACACAAAACTACACTCGACTAACCAAAAAGTCAGAAAACTACACTAGACTACCCGAAACGACACAAAACAACAATAGCCTGCCCGAAGCGACACAAAACTGCACCAGAGTACCCGAAACGACACAAAACTGCACCAGACTACCCGAAATGACACAAAAGTACACTCGACTACCTGAAACAACACAAAAGTGCACTAGTCTACCCGAAACGACACAAAACTGCGCTAGACTACCCGAAACGACACAAATCTAAACTCGACTACGTGAAACGACACACACTACACTCGATTACCCAAAACGGCACAAATCAACAATAGACTACCCGAAAAGAAGGAAAACTACACTCGACTATGTGAAAGGACACAGAACTATATTCGACTACCCGAATCGACACAAAACTACACTCGACTACCCGAAACGACACACAACTACACTAGACTTTGTGAAACGACACAAAACTACACTCGACTACGTGAAATGACACAAAACTACACTAGACTACCCGAAACGCCACAAAACTGCACCAGTCTACCCGAAAAGAAGGAAACCTACACTCGACTATGTGAAAGGACACAGAACTATATTTGACTACACGAATCGACACAAAACTACACTCGACTACCCGAAACGACACAAAACTGCACCAGTCTACCCGAAACAAGACAGAACTACACTCGACTACGTGAAACGACACAAAACTACACTCGACTACTCGAAACGACACAAAATTATACTACACTACGTGAAACGACAGAAAACTACACTAGACAGCGTGAAAAGACACAAAAGTACACCAGACTACCCGAAATGACACAAAAGTACACCAGAGTACCCGAAACGACACAAAACTGCACCAGAGTACCTGAAACAACACAAAACTGCACCAGACTACCCGAAACGACACAAAAGTACACTGGACTACCTGAAACGACACAAAAGTGCACCAGACTACCTGAAACAACACAAAACTGCACCAGACTACCCGAAATGACACAAAAGTGCACCAGAGTACCCGAAACGACACAAAACTACACTCAATTACTCGATACAACACAAAACTACACTCGACTAACCAAAAAGACAGAAAACTACACTAGACTACCCGAAACGACACAAAACAACAATAGCCTGCCCGAAGGGACACAAAACTGCACCAGACTACCCGAAATGACACAAAAGTACACTCGACTACCTGAAACAACACAAAAGTGCACTAGACTACCCGAAACAACACAAAACTGCACTCGACTAAGTGAATCGACACAAAACTACACTCGACAACCCGAAACGACACAAAACTGCACCAGACTACCCGAAACGACACAAAACTACACTTGACCACACAAAACAACACAAAACTACACACGACTACCGTAAACGACACAAAACTGCACCAGACTACCTGAAACGACACAAAACTGCAGCAGACTACCCGAAACGACACAAAACTACACTTGACCACACAAAACAACACAAAACTACACACGACTACCGTAAACGACACAGAACTGCACCAGACTACCCGAAACGACACAAAACTGCAGCAGACTACCCGAAACGACAGAAAACTGCAGCAGAGTACCCGAAACGACACAAAACTGTACCAGACTACCCGAAACGACACAAAACTACACTCGATTACCCGATACAATACAAAACTACACTCGACTAACCAAAACAACAGAAAACTACACAAGACTACCCGAAACGACACAAAACAACAATAGCCTGCCCGAAGCGACACAAAACTGCACCAGACTACCCGAAAAGACACAAAACTACACTCGACTATGTGAAAGGACACAGAACTACTCTGGACAAAACGATTCGACACAAAATTACACTCGACTACTCGAAATGACACAAAATTATACTACACTACGTGAAACGACAGAAAACTACACTAGACTGCGAGAAACGACACAAAAGTACACCAGACTACCCGAAATGACACAAAAGTGCACCAGAGTACCCGAAACGACACAAAACTGCACCAGACTACCCGAAACGACACAAAAGTACACTCGACTACCTGAAACGACACAAAAGTGCACTAGACTACCCGAAACAACACAAAACTGCACTCGACTACGTGAATCGACACAAAACTACACTCGACAACCCGAAACGACACAAAACTGCACCAGACTACCCGAAACGACACAAAAATACACTTGACCACCCAAAACAACACAAAACTACACACGACTACCGTAAACGACACAAAACTGCACCAGACTACCCGAAACGACACAAAACTGCAGCAGACTACCCGAAACGACAGAAAACTGCACAAGACTACCCGAAACGACAGAAAACTGCTCAAGACTACCCGAAACGACACAAAACTACACTCGATTACCCGCTATGACACAAAATTACACTCGACTAACCAAAACGACAGAAAACTAGACTAGACTACCCGAAACGACACAAAAAAACAATAGCCTGCCCGAAGCGACACAAAACTGCACCAGACTATGTGAAAGGACACAGAACTACACTCGACTACCCGATTCGAAACAAAACTACACTCGACTACCCGAAACGACACAAAACTGCACCAGACTACCCGAAACGACACAAAACTACACTCAGTTACTCGATACAACACAAAACTACACTCGACTAACCAAAAAGTCAGAAAACTACACTAGACTACCCGAAACGACACAAAACAACAATAGCCTGCCCGAAGCGACACAAAACTGCACCAGAGTACCCGAAACGACACAAAACTGCACCAGACTACCCGAAATGACACAAAAGTACACTCGACTACCTGAAACAACACAAAAGTGCACTAGTCTACCCGAAACGACACAAAACTGCGCTAGACTACCCGAAACGACACAAATCTAAACTCGACTACGTGAAACGACACACACTACACTCGATTACCCAAAACGGCACAAATCAACAATAGACTACCCGAAAAGAAGGAAAACTACACTCGACTATGTGAAAGGACACAGAACTATATTCGACTACCCGAATCGACACAAAACTACACTCGACTACCCGAAACGACACACAACTACACTAGACTTTGTGAAACGACACAAAACTACACTCGACTACGTGAAATGACACAAAACTACACTAGACTACCCGAAACGCCACAAAACTGCACCAGTCTACCCGAAAAGAAGGAAACCTACACTCGACTATGTGAAAGGACACAGAACTATATTTGACTACACGAATCGACACAAAACTACACTCGACTACCCGAAACGACACAAAACTGCACCAGTCTACCCGAAACAAGACAGAACTACACTCGACTACGTGAAACGACACAAAACTACACTCGACTACTCGAAACGACACAAAATTATACTACACTACGTGAAACGACAGAAAACTACACTAGACAGCGTGAAAAGACACAAAAGTACACCAGACTACCCGAAATGACACAAAAGTACACCAGAGTACCCGAAACGACACAAAACTGCACCAGAGTACCTGAAACAACACAAAACTGCACCAGACTACCCGAAACGACACAAAAGTACACTGGACTACCTGAAACGACACAAAAGTGCACCAGACTACCTGAAACAACACAAAACTGCACCAGACTACCCGAAATGACACAAAAGTGCACCAGAGTACCCGAAACGACACAAAACTACACTCAATTACTCGATACAACACAAAACTACACTCGACTAACCAAAAAGACAGAAAACTACACTAGACTACCCGAAACGACACAAAACAACAATAGCCTGCCCGAAGGGACACAAAACTGCACCAGACTACCCGAAATGACACAAAAGTACACTCGACTACCTGAAACAACACAAAAGTGCACTAGACTACCCGAAACAACACAAAACTGCACTCGACTAAGTGAATCGACACAAAACTACACTCGACAACCCGAAACGACACAAAACTGCACCAGACTACCCGAAACGACACAAAACTACACTTGACCACACAAAACAACACAAAACTACACACGACTACCGTAAACGACACAAAACTGCACCAGACTACCTGAAACGACACAAAACTGCAGCAGACTACCCGAAACGACACAAAACTGCAGCAGACTACCCGAAACGACACAAAACTGCACCAGAGTACCCGAAACAACACAAAACTGCACCAGACTACCCGAAATGACACAAAAGTACACTCGATTACCCGATACGACACAAAACTACACTCGACTAACCAAAACGACAGAAAACTACACGAGACTACCAGAAACGACACAAAACAACAATAGCCTGCCCGAAGCGACACAAAACTGCACCAGACTACCCGAAAAGACACATAACTACACTCGACTATGGGAAAGGACACAGAACTACACTCGACTACCTGATTCGACACAAAACTACACTTGACTACCCGAAATGACACAAAACTACACTCGACTACGTGAAATGACACCAAAATACACTAGACTACCTGAAACGCCACAAACTACACCAGAGTACCTGAAATGACTCAAAACTACACTCGACTAACCGAAACGACACAAAACTACACTACACTACGTGAAACAACAGAAAACTACACTAGACTGCGAGAAACGACACAAAACTACACCAGACTACCCGAAACGACACAAAACTGCACCAGAGTACCCGAAACGACACAAAAGTACACTCGACTACCTGAAACAACACAAAAGTGCACTAGACTACCCGAAACGACACAAAACTGCACTAGACTACCCGAAACGACACAAATCTAAACTCGACTACGTGAAACGACACACACTACACTCGATTACCCAAAACGGCACAAAACAACAATAGACTACCCGAAAAGAAGGAAAACTACACTCGACTATGTGAAAGGACACAGAACTATATTCGACTACCCGAATCGACACAAAACTACACTCGAATACCCGAAACGACACACAACTACACTAGACTTTGTGAAACGACACAAAACTACACTCGACTACGTGAAATGACACAAAACTACACTAGACTACCCGAAACGCCACAAAACTGCACCAGTCTACCCGAAAAGAAGGAAACCTACACTCGACTATGTGAAAGGACACAGAACTATATTTGACTACACGAATCGACACAAAACTACACTCGACTACCCGAAAGGACACACAACTACACTAGACTTTGTGAAACGACACAAAACTACACTCGACTACGTGAAATGACACAAAACTACACTAGACTACCTGAAACACCACAAAACTGCACCAGTCTACCCGAAAAGAAGGAAACCTACACTCGACTATGTGAAAGGACACAGAACTATATTTGACTACACGAATCGACACAAAACTACACTCGATTACCCGATACGACACAAAACTACACTCGACTAACCAAAATGACAGAAAACTAGACTAGACTACCCGAAACGACACAAAAAAACAATTGCCTGCCCGAAGCGACACAAAACTGCATCAGACTATGAGAAAGGACACAGAACTACACTCAACTACCCGATTCGAAACAAAGCTACACTCGACTACCTGAAACGACACAAAACTACACTCGACTACGTGAAATGACACCAAAATAAACCAGACTACCGGAAACGACACAAAACTACACTCAATTACTCGATACAACACAAAACTACACTCGACTAACCAAAAAGACAGAAAACTACACTAGACTACCCGAAACGACACAAAACAACAATAGCCTGCCCGAAGCGACACAAAACTGCACCAGACTACCCGAAAGGACACAAAACTACACTCGACTATGTGAAAGGACACAGAACTACACTCGACAAAACGATTCGACACAAAATTACACTCGACTACTCGAAACGACACAAAATTATACTACACTACGTGAAACGACAGAAAACTACACTAGACAGCGTGAAAAGACACAAAAGTACACCAGACTACCCGAAATGACACAAAAGTGCACCAGAGTACCCGAAATGACACAAAACTGCACCAGACTACCCGAAATGGCACAAAAGTACACTTGATTACCCGATACGACACAAAACTACACTCGACTAACAAAAACGACAGAAAACTACACTAGACTACCAGAAACGACACAAAACAACAATAGCCTGCCCGAAGCGACACAAAACTGCACCAGACTACCCGAAAAGACACATAACTACACTCGACTATGGGAAAGGACACAGAACTACACTCGACTACCTGATTCGACACAAAACTACACTAGACTACCCGAAACGACACAAAACTACACTCAAGTACGTGAAATGACACCAAAATACACTAGACTACCTGAAACGCCACAAACTACACCAGAGTACCTGAAATGACTCAAAACTACACTCGACTAACCGAAACGACACAAAACTACACTACACTACGTGAAACAACAGAAAACTACACTAGACTGCGAGAAACGACACAAAAGTACACCAGACTACCCGAAACGACACAAAACTGCACCAGAGTACCCGAAACGACACAAAACTGCACCAGACTACCCGAAATGACACAAAAGTACACTCGACTACCTGAAACAACACAAAAGTGCACTAGTCTACCCGAAACGACACAAAACTGCGCTAGACTACCCGAAACGACACAAGTCTAAACTCGACTACGTGAAACGACACACACTACACTCGATTACCCAAAACGGCACAAATCAACAATAGACTACCCGAAAAGAAGGAAAACTACACTCGACTATGTGAAAGGACACAGAACTATATTCGACTACCCGAATCGACACAAAACTACACTCGACTACCCGAAACGACACACAACTACACTAGACTTTGTGAAACGACACAAAACTACACTCGACTACGTGAAATGACACAAAACTACACTAGACTACCCGAAACGCCACAAAACTGCACCAGTCTACCCGAAAAGAAGGAAACCTACACTCGACTATGTGAAAGGACACAGAACTATATTTGACTACACGAATCGACACAAAACTACACTCGACTACCCGAAACGACACAAAACTGCACCAGTCTACCCGAAACAAGACAGAACTACACTCAACTACGTGAAACGACACAAAACTACACTCGACTACTCGAAACGACACAAAATTATACTACACTACGTGAAACGACAGAAAACTACACTAGACAGCGTGAAAAGACACAAAAGTACACCAGACTACCCGAAATGACACAAAAGTGCACCAGAGTACCCGAAACGACACAAAACTGCACCAGAGTACCCGAAACAACACAAAACTGCACCAGACTACCCGAAACGACACAAAAGTGCACCAGAGTACCCGAAACGACACAAAACTACACTCAATTACTCGATACAACACAAAACTACACTCGACTAACCAAAAAGACAGAAAACTACACTAGACTACCCGAAACGACACAAAACAACAATAGCCTGCCCGAAGGGACACAAAACTGCACCAGACTACCCGAAATGACACAAAAGTACACTCGACTACCTGAAACAACACAAAAGTGCACTAGACTACCCGAAACAACACAAAACTGCACTCGACTAAGTGAATCGACACAAAACTACACTCGACAACCCGAAACGACACAAAACTGCACCAGACTACCCGAAACGACACAAAACTACACTTGACCACACAAAACAACACAAAACTACACACGACTACCGTATACGACACAAAACTGCACCAGACTACCCGAAACAACACAAAACTGCAGCAGACTACCCGAAACGACAGAAAACTGCAGCAGAGTACCCGAAACGACACAAAACTGCAGCAGACTACCCGAAACGACAGAAAACTGCAGCAGAGTACCCGAAACGACACAAAACTGCACCAGACTAACCGAAATGACACAAAAGTACACTCGACTACCTGAAACGACACAAAAGTGCACTAGACTACCCGAAACAACACAAAACTGCACTCGACTACGTGAATCGACACAAAACTACACACGACAACCCGAAATGACACAAAACTGCACCAGACTACCCGAAACGACACAAAACTACACTTGACCACACGAAACAACACAAAACTACACACGACTACCGTAAACGACACAAAACTGCACCAGACTACCCGAAACGACAGAAAACTGCAGCGGAGTACCCGAAACGACACAAAACTGCACCAGACTACCCGAAACGACACAAAACTACACTCGATTACCCAATACAACACAAAACTACACTCAACTAACCAAAACGACAGAAAACTAGACTAGACTACCCGAAACGACACAGAAAAACAATAGCCGGCCCGAAGCGACACAAAACTGCACCAGACTATGTGAAAGGACACAGAACTACACTCGACTACCCGATTCGACACAAAACTACACTCGACTACCTGAAACGACACAAAACTACACTCGACTACGTGAAATGACACCAAAATACACTAGACTACCTGAAACGCCACAAACTACACCAGACTACCCGAAACGACTCAAAACAACACTCGACTAACCGAAACGACACAAAACTACACTACACTACGTGAAACGACAGAAAACTACACTAGACTGCGAGAAACGACACAAAAGTACACCAGACTACCCGAAACGACACAAAACTGCACCAGAGTACCCGAAACGACACAAAACTGCACCAGACTACCCGAAATGACACAAAAGTACACTCGACTACCTGAAACGACACAAAAGTGCACTAGACTACCCGAAACAACACGAAACTGCACTCGACTACGTGAATCGACACAAAACTACACTCGACAACCCGAAACGACACAAAACAACAATAGCCTGCCCGAAGGGACACAAAACTGCACCAGACTACCCGAAACGACACAAAACTACACTCGACTATGTGAAAGGACACAGAACTACACTTGACCACACAAAACAACACAAAACTACACACGACTACCGTAAACGACACAAAACTGCACCAGACTACCCGAAACGACACAAAACTGCAGCAGACTACCCGAAACGACAGAAAACTGCAGCAGAGTACCCGAAACGACACAAAACTGTACCAGACTACCCGAAACGACACAAAACTGCACCAGACTACCCGAAACGACACAAAACTACACTCGATTACCCGATACAACACAAATCTACACTCGACTAACCAAAACGACAGAAAACTACACAAGACTACCCGAAACGACACAAAACAGCAATAGCCTGCCCGAAGCGACACAAAACTGCACCAGACTACCCGAAAAGACACAAAACTACACTCGACTATGTGAAAGGACACAGAACTACACTGGAGAACACGATTCGACGCAAAATTACACTCGAATACTCGAAATGACACAAAATTATACTACACTACGTGAAACGACAGAAAACTACACTAGACTGCGAGAAACGACACAAAAGTACACCAGACTACCAGAAACGACACAGAACTGCACTCGACCATGTGAAAGGACACAGAACTACACTCGACTACGCGATTCGACACAAAACTACACTCGACTACCCGAAACGACAGAAAACTATACTACACAACGTGAAACGGCAGAAAACAACACTAGACTGCGTGAAACGACACAAAAGTACACCAGACTACCCGAAACGACACAAAACTGCACCAGACTACCCGAAACAACACAAAACTGCACCAGACTACCTGAAAAGACACAAAAGTACACTCGACTACCTGAAATGACACAAAAGTTGACTAGACTACCCGAAACAACACAAAACTGCACTCGACTACGTGAATCGACACAAAACTACACTCGACAAACCGAAACGACACAAAACTGCACCAGACTACCCGAAACGACACAAAACTACACTTGACCACACGAAACAACACAAAACTACACACGACTACCGTAAACGACACAAAACTGCACCAGACTACCCGAAACAACACAAAACTGTAGCAGACTACCCGAAACGACACAAAACTGCACAAGACTACCCGAAACAACACAAAACTACACTCGATTACCCGATACGACACAAAACTACACTCGACTAACCAAAACGACAGAAAACTAGGCTAGACTACCCGAAGCGACACAAAAAAACAATAGCCTGCCCGAAGCGACACAAAACTGCACCAGACTATGTGAAAGGACACAGAACTACACTCGACTACCCGATTCGAAACAAAACTACACTCGACTACCTGAAACGACACAAAACTACACTAGACTACGTGAAATGACACCAAAATAAACCAGACTACCCGAAACGACACAAAACTACACTCAATTACTCGATACAACACAAAACTACACTCGACTAACCAAAAAGACAGAAAACTACACTAGACTACCCGAAACAACACAAAACAACAATAGCCTGCCCGAAGCGACACAAAACTGCACCAGACTACCCGAAAAGACACAAAACTACACTCGACTATGTGAAAGGACACAGAACTACACTCGACAAAACGATTCGACACAAAATTACAATCGACTACTCGAAACGACACAAAATTATACTACACTACGTGAAACGACAGAAAACTACACTAGACTGCGTGAAAAGACACAAAAGTACACCAGACTACCCGAAAAGACACAAAAGTGCACCAGAGTACCCGAAACGACACAAAACTGCACCAGAGTACCCGAAACAACACAAAACTGCACCAGACTACCCGAAGTGACACAAAACTACACTCGACTACCTGAAACGACACAAAAGTGCACTAGACTACCCGAAACAACACAAAACTGCACTCGACTACGTGAATCGACACAAAACTACACTCGACAACCCGAAACGACACAAAACTGCACCAGACTACCCGAAACGACACAAAACTACACTTGACCACACAAAACAACACAAAACTACACACGACTACCGTATACGACACAAAACTGCACCAGACTACCCGAAACGACACAAAACTGCAGCAGACTACCCGAAACGACAGAAAACTGCAGCAGAGTACCCGAAACGACACAAAACTGCAGCAGACTACCCGAAACGACAGAAAACTGCAGCAGAGTACCCGAAACGACACAAAACTGCACCAGACTAACCGAAATGACACAAAAGTACACTCGACTACCTGAAACGACACAAAAGTGCACTAGACTACCCGAAACAACACAAAACTGCACTCGACTACGTGAATCGACACAAAACTACACACGACAACCCGAAATGACACAAAACTGCACCAGACTACCCGAAACGACACAAAACTACACTTGACCACACGAAACAACACAAAACTACACACGACTACCGTAAACGACACAAAACTGCACCAGACTACCCGAAACGACAGAAAACTGCAGCGGAGTACCCGAAACGACACAAAACTGCACCAGACTACCCGAAACGACACAAAACTACACTCGATTACCCAATACAACACAAAACTACACTCAACTAACCAAAACGACAGAAAACTAGACTAGACTACCCGAAACGACACAGAAAAACAATAGCCGGCCCGAAGTGACACAAAACTGCACCAGACTATGTGAAAGGACACAGAACTACACTCGACTACCCGATTCGACACAAAACTACACTCGACTACCTGAAACGACACAAAACTACACTCGACTACGTGAAATGACACCAAAATACACTAGACTACCTGAAACGCCACAAACTACACTCAATTACTCGATACAACACAAAACTACACTCGACTAACCAAAAAGACAGAAAACTACACTAGACTACCCGAAACAACACAAAACAACAATAGCCTGCCCGAAGCGACACAAAACTGCACCAGACTACCCGAAAAGACACAAAACTACACTCGACTATGTGAAAGGACACAGAACTACACTCGACAAAACGATTCGACACAAAATTACAATCGACTACTCGAAACGACACAAAATTATACTACACTACGTGAAACGACAGAAAACTACACTAGACTGCGTGAAAAGACACAAAAGTACACCAGACTACACGAAAAGACACAAAAGTGCACCAGAGTACCCGAAACGACACAAAACTGCACCAGAGTACCCGAAACAACACAAAACTGCACCAGACTACCCGAAGTGACACAAAACTACACTCGACTACCTGAAACGACACAAAAGTGCACTAGACTACCCGAAACAACACAAAACTGCACTCGACTACGTGAATCGACACAAAACTACACTCGACAACCCGAAACGACACAAAACTGCACCAGACTACCCGAAACGACACAAAACTACACTTGACCACACAAAACAACACAAAACTACACACGACTACCGTATACGACACAAAACTGCACCAGACTACCCGAAACGACACAAAACTGCAGCAGACTACCCGAAACGACAGAAAACTGCAGCAGAGTACCCGAAACGACACAAAACTGCAGCAGACTACCCGAAACGACAGAAAACTGCAGCAGAGTACCCGAAACGACACAAAACTGCACCAGACTAACCGAAATGACACAAAAGTACACTCGACTACCTGAAACGACACAAAAGTGCACTAGACTACCCGAAACAACACAAAACTGCACTCGACTACGTGAATCGACACAAAACTACACACGACAACCCGAAATGACACAAAACTGCACCAGACTACCCGAAACGACACAAAACTACACTTGACCACACGAAACAACACAAAACTACACACGACTACCGTAAACGACACAAAACTGCACCAGACTACCCGAAACGACAGAAAACTGCAGCGGAGTACCCGAAACGACACAAAACTGCACCAGACTACCCGAAACGACACAAAACTACACTCGATTACCCAATACAACACAAAACTACACTCAACTAACCAAAACGACAGAAAACTAGACTAGACTACCCGAAACGACACAGAAAAACAATAGCCGGCCCGAAGCGACACAAAACTGCACCAGACTATGTGAAAGGACACAGAACTACACTCGACTACCCGATTCGACACAAAACTACACTCGACTACCTGAAACGACACAAAACTACACTCGACTACGTGAAATGACACCAAAATACACTAGACTACCTGAAACGCCACAAACTACACCAGACTACCCGAAACGACTCAAAACAACACTCGACTAACCGAAACGACACAAAACTACACTACACTACGTGAAACGACAGAAAACTACACTAGACTGCGAGAAACGACACAAAAGTACACCAGACTACCAGAAACGACACAAAACTGCAGCAGAGTACCCGAAACGACACAAAACTGCACCAGACTACCCGAAACGACACAAAACTACACTCGATTACCCGATACAACACAAATCTACACTCGACTAACCAAAACGACAGAAAACTACACAAGACTACCCGAAACGACACAAAACAGCAATAGCCTGCCTGAAGCGACACAAAACTGCACCAGACTACCCGAAAAGACACAAAACTACACTCGACTATGTGAAAGGACACAGAACTACACTGGACAACACGATTCGACGCAAAATTACACTCGACTACTCGAAATGACACAAAATTATACTACACTACCTGAAACGACAGAAAACAACACTAGACTGCGTGAAACAACACAAAACTGCACCAGAGTACCCGAAACAACACAAAACTGCACCAGACTACCCGAAACGACACAAAAGTACACTCGACTACCTGAAACGACACAAAAGTGCACTAGACTACCCGAAACAACACAAAACTGCACTCGACTACGTGAATCGACACAAAACTACACTCGACAACCCGAAATGACACAAAACTGCACCAGACTACCCGAAACGACAGAAAACTACACTTGACCACACGAAACAACACAAAACTACACACGACTACCGTAAACGACACAAAACTGCACCAGACTACCCGAAACGACAGAAAACTGCAGCGGAGTACCCGAAACGACACAAAACTGCACCAGACTACCCGAAACGACACAAAACTACACTCGATTACCCAATACAACACAAAACTACACTCAACTAACCAAAACGACAGAAAACTAGACTAGACTACCCGAAACGACACAGAAAAACAATAGCCGGCCCGAAGCGACACAAAACTGCACCAGACTATGTGAAAGGACACAGAACTACACTCGACTACCCGATTCGACACAAAACTGCACTCGACTACCTGAAACGACACAAAACTACACTCGACTACGTGAAATGACACCAAAATACACTAGACTACCTGAAACGCCACAAACTACACCAGACTACCCGAAACGACTCAAAACAACACTCGACTAACCGAAACGACACAAAACTACACTACACTACGTGAAACGACAGAAAACTACACTAGACTGCGAGAAACGACACAAAAGTACACCAGACTACCCGAAACGACACAAAACTGCACCAGAGTACCCGAAACGACACAAAACTGCACCAGACTACCCGAAATGACACAAAAGTACACTCGACTACCTGAAACGACACAAAAGTGCACTAGACTACCCGAAACAACACGAAACTGCACTCGACTACGTGAATCGACACAAAACTACACTCGACAACCCGAAACGACACAAAACAACAATAGCCTGCCCGAAGGGACACAAAACTGCACCAGACTACCCGAAACGACACAAAACTACACTCGACTATGTGAAAGGACACAGAACTACACTTGACCACACAAAACAACACAAAACTACACACGACTACCGTAAACGACACAAAACTGCACCAGACTACCCGAAACGACACAAAACTGCAGCAGACTACCCGAAACGACAGAAAACTGCAGCAGAGTACCCGAAACGACACAAAACTGTACCAGACTATCCGAAACGACACAAAACTGCACCAGACTACCCGATTCGACACAAAACTACACTCGACTACCTGAAACGACACAAAACTACACTCGACTACGTGAAATGACACCAAAATACACTAGACTACCTGAAACGCCACAAACTACACCAGACTACCCGAAACGACTCAAAACAACACTCGACTAACCGAAACGACACAAAACTACACTACACTACGTGAAACGACAGAAAACTACACTAGACTGCGAGAAACGACACAAAAGTACACCAGACTACCCGAAACGACACAAACCTGCAGCAGAGTAACCGAAACGACACAAAACTGGACCAGACTACCCGAAACGACACAAAACTACACTCGATTACCCGATACAACACAAATCTACACTCGACTAACCAAAACGACAGAACACTACACAAGACTACCCGAAACGACACAAAACAGTAATAGCCTGCCTGAAGCGACACAAAACTGCACCAGACTACCCGAAAAGACACAAAACTACACTCGACTATGTGAAAGGACACAGAACTACACTGGACAACACGATTCGACGCAAAATTACACTCGACTACTCGAAATGACACAAAATTATACTACACTACGTGAAATGACAGAAAACCACACTAGACTGCGAGAAACGACACAAAAGTACACCAGACTACCCGAAATGAGACAAAAGTGCACCAGAGTACCCGAAACGACACAAAACTGCACCAGACTACCCGAAACGACACAAAAGTACACTCGACTACCTGAAACGACACAAAAGTGCACTAGACTACCTGAAACAACACAAAACTGCACTCGACTACGTGAATCGACACAAAACTACACTCGACAACCCGAAACGACACAAAACTGCACCAGACTACCCGAAACGACACAAAACTACACTTGCCCACACGAAACAACACAAAACTACACACGACTACCGTAAACGACACAAAACTGCAGCAGACTACCCGAAACGACACAAAACTGCACAAGACTACCCGAAACGACACAAAACTACACTCGATTACCCGATACGACACAAAACTACACTCGACTAACCAAAACGACAGAAAACTAGACTAGACTACCCGAAACGACACAAAAAAACAATAGCCTGCCCGAAGCGACACAAAACTGCACCAGACTATGTGAAAGGACACAGAACTAGACTCGACTACCCGATTCGACACAAAACTACACACGACAACCCGAAATGACACAAAACTGCACCAGACTACCCGAAACGACACAAAACTACACTTGACCACACGAAACAACACAAAACTACACACGACTACCGTAAACGACACAAAACTGCACCAGACTACCCGAAACGACAGAAAACTGCAGCGGAGTACCCGAAACGACACAAAACTGCACCAGACTACCCGAAACGACACAAAACTACACTCGATTACCCAATACAACACAAAACTACACTCAACTAACCAAAACGACAGAAAACTAGACTAGACTACCCGAAACGACACAGAAAAACAATAGCCGGCCCGAAGCGACACAAAACTGCACCAGACTATGTGAAAGGACACAGAACTACACTCGACTACCCGATTCGACACAAAACTACACTCGACTACCTGAAACGACACAAAACTACACTCGACTACGTGAAATGACACCAAAATACACTAGACTACCTGAAACGCCACAAACTACACTCAATTACTCGATACAACACAAAACTACACTCGACTAACCAAAAAGACAGAAAACTACACTAGACTACCCGAAACAACACAAAACAACAATAGCCTGCCCGAAGCGACACAAAACTGCACCAGACTACCCGAAAAGACACAAAACTACACTCGACTATGTGAAAGGACACAGAACTACACTCGACAAAACGATTCGACACAAAATTACAATCGACTACTCGAAACGACACAAAATTATACTACACTACGTGAAACGACAGAAAACTACACTAGACTGCGTGAAAAGACACAAAAGTACACCAGACTACCCGAAAAGACACAAAAGTGCACCAGAGTACCCGAAACGACACAAAACTGCACCAGAGTACCCGAAACAACACAAAACTGCACCAGACTACCCGAAGTGACACAAAACTACACTCGACTACCTGAAACGACACAAAAGTGCACTAGACTACCCGAAACAACACAAAACTGCACTCGACTACGTGAATCGACACAAAACTACACTCGACAACCCGAAACGACACAAAACTGCACCAGACTACCCGAAACGACACAAAACTACACTTGACCACACAAAACAACTCAAAACTACACACGACTACCGTATACGACACAAAACTGCACCAGACTACCCGAAACGACACAAAACTGCAGCAGACTACCCGAAACGACAGAAAACTGCAGCAGAGTACCCGAAACGACACAAAACTGCAGCAGACTACCCGAAACGACAGAAAACTGCAGCAGAGTACCCGAAACGACACAAAACTGCACCAGACTAACCGAAATGACACAAAAGTACACTCGACTACCTGAAACGACACAAAAGTGCACTAGACTACCCGAAACAACACAAAACTGCACTCGACTACGTGAATCGACACAAAACTACACACGACAACCCGAAATGACACAAAACTGCACCAGACTACCCGAAACGACACAAAACTACACTTGACCACACGAAACAACACAAAACTACACACGACTACCGTAAACGACACAAAACTGCACCAGACTACCCGAAACGACAGAAAACTGCAGCGGAGTACCCGAAACGACACAAAACTGCACCAGACTACCCGAAACGACACAAAACTACACTCGATTACCCAATACAACACAAAACTACACTCAACTAACCAAAACGACAGAAAACTAGACTAGACTACCCGAAACGACACAGAAAAACAATAGCCGGCCCGAAGCGACACAAAACTGCACCAGACTATGTGAAAGGACACAGAACTACACTCGACTACCCGATTCGACACAAAACTACACTCGACTACCTGAAACGACACAAAACTACACTCGACTACGTGAAATGACACCAAAATACACTAGACTACCTGAAACGCCACAAACTACACCAGACTACCCGAAACGACTCAAAACAACACTCGACTAACCGAAACGACACAAAACTACACTACACTACGTGAAACGACAGAAAACTACACTAGACTGCGAGAAACGACACAAAAGTACACCAGACTACCAGAAACGACACAAAACTGCAGCAGAGTACCCGAAACGACACAAAACTGCACCAGACTACCCGAAACGACACAAAACTACACTCGATTACCCGATACAACACAAATCTACACTCGACTAACCAAAACGACAGAAAACTACACAAGACTACCCGAAACGACACAAAACAGCAATAGCCTGCCTGAAGCGACACAAAACTGCACCAGACTACCCGAAAAGACACAAAACTACACTCGACTATGTGAAAGGACACAGAACTACACTGGACAACACGATTCGACGCAAAATTACACTCGACTACTCGAAATGACACAAAATTATACTACACTACCTGAAACGACAGAAAACAACACTAGACTGCGTGAAACAACACAAAACTGCACCAGAGTACCCGAAACAACACAAAACTGCACCAGACTACCCGAAACGACACAAAAGTACACTCGACTACCTGAAACGACACAAAAGTGCACTAGACTACCCGAAACAACACAAAACTGCACTCGACTACGTGAATCGACACAAAACTACACTCGACAACCCGAAATGACACAAAACTGCACCAGACTACCCGAAACGACACAAAACTACACTTGACCACACGAAACAACACAAAACTACACACGACTACCGTAAACGACACAAAACTGCACCAGACTAACCGAAACGACAGAAAACTGCAGCGGAGTACCCGAAACGACACAAAACTGCACCAGACTACCCGAAACGACACAAAACTACACTCGATTACCCAATACAACACAAAACTACACTCAACTAACCAAAACGACAGAAAACTAGACTAGACTACCCGAAACGACACAGAAAAACAATAGCCGGCCCGAAGCGACACAAAACTGCACCAGACTATGTGAAAGGACACAGAACTACACTCGACTACCCGATTCGACACAAAACTACACTCGACTACCTGAAACGACACAAAACTACACTCGACTACGTGAAATGACACCAAAATACACTAGACTACCTGAAACGCCACAAACTACACCAGACTACCCGAAACGACTCAAAACAACACTCGACTAACCGAAACGACACAAAACTACACTACACTACGTGAAACGACAGAAAACTACACTAGACTGCGAGAAACGACACAAAAGTACACCAGACTACCCGAAACGACACAAAACTGCACCAGAGTACCCGAAACGACACCAAACTGCACCAGACTACCCGAAATGACACAAAAGTACACTCGACTACCTGAAACGACACAAAAGTGCACTAGACTACCCGAAACAACACGAAACTGCACTCGACTACGTGAATCGACACAAAACTACACTCGACAACCCGAAACGACACAAAACAACAATAGCCTGCCCGAAGGGACACAAAACTGCACCAGACTACCCGAAACGACACAAAACTACACTCGACTATGTGAAAGGACACAGAACTACACTTGACCACACAAAACAACACAAAACTACACACGACTACCGTAAACGACACAAAACTGCACCAGACTACCCGAAACGACACAAAACTGCAGCAGACTACCCGAAACGACAGAAAACTGCAGCAGAGTACCCGAAACGACACAAAACTGTACCAGACTATCCGAAACGACACAAAACTGCACCAGACTACCCGATTCGACACAAAACTACACTCGACTACCTGAAACGACACAAAACTACACTCGACTACGTGAAATGACACCAAAATACACTAGACTACCTGAAACGCCACAAACTACACCAGACTACCCGAAACGACTCAAAACAACACTCGACTAACCGAAACGACACAAAACTACACTACACTACGTGAAACGACAGAAAACTACACTAGACTGCGAGAAACGACACAAAAGTACACCAGACTACCCGAAACGACACAAACCTGCAGCAGAGTAACCGAAACGACACAAAACTGGACCAGACTACCCGAAACGACACAAAACTACACTCGATTACCCGATACAACACAAATCTACACTCGACTAACCAAAACGACAGAACACTACACAAGACTACCCGAAACGACACAAAACAGTAATAGCCTGCCTGAAGCGACACAAAACTGCACCAGACTACCCGAAAAGACACAAAACTACACTCGACTATGTGAAAGGACACAGAACTACACTGGACAACACGATTCGACGCAAAATTACACTCGACTACTCGAAATGACACAAAATTATACTACACTACGTGAAATGACAGAAAACCACACTAGACTGCGAGAAACGACACAAAAGTACACCAGACTACCCGAAATGAGACAAAAGTGCACCAGAGTACCCGAAACGACACAAAACTGCACCAGACTACCCGAAACGACACAAAAGTACACTCGACTACCTGAAACGACACAAAAGGGCACTAGACTACCTGAAACAACACAAAACTGCACTCGACTACGTGAATCGACACAAAACTACACTCGACAACCCGAAACGACACAAAACTGCACCAGACTACCCGAAACGACACAAAACTACACTTGCCCACACGAAACAACACAAAACTACACACGACTACCGTAAACGACACAAAACTGCAGCAGACTACCCGAAACGACACAAAACTGCACAAGACTACCCGAAACGACACAAAACTACACTCGATTACCCGATACGACACAAAACTACACTCGACTAACCAAAACGACAGAAAACTAGACTAGACTACCCGAAACGACACAAAAAAACAATAGCCTGCCCGAAGCGACACAAAACTGCACCAGACTATGTGAAAGGACACAGAACTAGACTCGACTACCCGATTCGAAACAAAACTACACTCGACTACCTGAAACGATACAAAACTACACTAGACTACGTGAAATGACACCAAAATAAACCAGACTACCCGAAACGACACAAAACTACACTCAATTACTCGATACAACACAAAACTACACTCGACTAACCAAAAAGACAGAAAACTACACTAGACTACCCGAAACGACACAAAACAACAATAGCCTGCCCGAAGTGACACAAAACTGCACCAGACTACCCGAAAAGACACAAAACTACACTCGACTATGTGAAAGGACACAGAACTACACTCGACAAAACGATTCGACACAAAATTACACTCGACTACTCGAAACGACACAAAATTATACTACACTACGTGAAACGACAGAAAACTACACTAGACAGCGTGAAAAGACACAAAAGTACACCAGACTACCCGAAAAGACACAAAAGTGCACCAGAGTACCCAAAACGACACAAAACTGCACCAGAGTACCCGAAACAACACAAAACTGCACCAGACTAACCGAAATGACACAAAAGTACACTCGACTACCTGAAACGACACAAAAGTGCACTACACTACCCGAAACAACACAAAACTGCACTCGACTACGTGAATCGACACAAAACTACACTCGACAACCCGAAACGACACAAAACTGCACCAGACTACCCGAAACGACACAAAACTACACTTGACCACACAAAACAACACAAAACTACACACGACTACCGTAAACGACACAAAACTGCACCAGACTACCCGAAACGACACAAAACTGCAGCAGACTACCCGAAACGACAGAAAACTGCAGCAGAGTACCCGAAACGACACAAAACTGCAGCAGAGTACCCGAAACGACACAAAACTGCAGCAGACTACCCGAAACGACAGAAAACTGCAGCAGAGTACCCGAAACGACACAAAACTGCACCAGACTACCCGAAACGACACAAAACTACACTCAATTACTCGATACAACACAAAACTACACTCGACTAACCAAAAAGACAGAAAACTACACTAGACTACCCGAAACGACACAAAACAGCAATAGCCTGCCCGAAGCAACACAAAACTGCACCAGACTACCCGAAAAGACACAAAACTACACTCGACTATGTGAAAGGACACAGAACTACACTGGAGAACACGATTCGACACAAAATTACACTCGACTACTCGAAATGACACAAAATTATACTACACTACGTGAAACGACAGAAAACTACACTAGACTGCGAGAAACGACACAAAAGTACACCAGACTACCCGAAAAGACACAAAAGTGCACCAGAGTACCCGAAACGACACAAAACTGCACCAGAGTACCCGAAACAACACAAAACTGCACCAGACTAACCGAAATGACACAAAAGTACACTCGACTACCTGAAACGACACAAAAGTGCACTAGACTACCCGAAACAACACAAAACTGCACTCGACTACGTGAATCGACACAAAACTACACTCGACAACCCGAAACGACACAAAACTGCACCAGACTACCCGAAACGACACAAAACTACACTTGACCACACAAAACAACACAAAACTACACACGACTACCGTAAACGACACAAAACTGCACCAGACTACCCGAAACGACACAAAACTGCAGCAGACTACCCGAAACGACAGAAAACTGCAGCAGAGTACCCGAAATGACACAAAACTGCACCAGACTACCCGAAACGACACAAAACTACACTCGATTACCCGATACAACACAAAACTACACTCGACTAACCAAAACGACAGAAAACTACACAAGACTACCCGAAACGACACAAAACAACAATAGCCTGCCCGAAGCGACACAAAACTGCACCAGACTACCCGAAAAGACACAAAACTACACTCGACTATGTGAAAGGACACAGAACTACTCTGGACAACACGATTCGACACAAAATTACACTCGACTACTCGAAATGACACAAAATTATACTACACTACCCGAAATGACACAAAACTGCAGCAGAGTACCCGAAACGACACAAAACTGCACCAAAATACCCGAAACGACACAAAACTACACTCGATTACCCGATACAACACAAAACTACACTCGACTAACCAAAACGACAGAAAACTACACAAGACTACCCGAAACGACACAAAACAGCAATAGCCTGCCCGAAGCGACACAAAACTGCACCAGACTACCCGAAAAGACACAAAACTACACTCGACTATGTGAAAGGACACAGAACTACACTCGACAAAACGATTCGACACAAAATTACACTCGACTACTCGAAACGACACTAAATTATACTACACTACGTGAAACGACAGAAAACTACACTAGACAGCGTGAAAAGACACAAAAGTACACCAGACTACCCGAAATGACACAAAAGTGCACCAGAGTACCCGAAACGACACAAAACTGCACCAGAGTACCCGAAATGACACAAAAGTACACTCGACTACCTGAAACGACAGAAAACTACACTAGACTGCGAGAAACGACACAAAAGTACACCAGACTACCCGAAACGACACAAAACTGCAGCAGAGTACCCGAAACGACACAAAACTGCACCAGACTACCCGAAACGACAAAAAACTACACTCGATTACCCGATACAACACAAATCTACACTCGACTAACCAAAACGACAGAAAACTACACAAGACTACCCGAAACGACACAAAACAACAATAGCCTGCCCGAAGCGACACAAAACTGCACCAGACTACCCGAAAAGACACAAAACTACACTCGACTATGTGAAAGGACACAGAACTACTCTGGACAACACGATTCGACACAAAATTACACTCGACTACTCGAAACGACACTAAATTATACTACACTACGTGAAACGACAGAAAACTACACTAGACAGCGTGAAAAGACACAAAAGTACACCAGACTACCCGAAATGACACAAAAGTGCACCAGAGTACCCGAAACGACACAAAACTGCACCAGAGTACCCGAAATGACACAAAAGTACACTCGACTACCTGAAACGACAGAAAACTACACTAGACTGCGAGAAACGACACAAAAGTACACCAGACTACCCGAAACGACACAAAACTGCAGCAGAGTACCCGAAACGACACAAAACTGCACCAGACTACCCGAAACGACAAAAAACTACACTCGATTACCCGATACAACACAAATCTACACTCGACTAACCAAAACGACAGAAAACTACACAAGACTACCCGAAACGACACAAAACAGCAATAGCCTGCCCGAAGCGACACAAAACTGCACCAGACTACCCGAAAAGACACAAAACTACACTCGACTATGTGAAAGGACACAGAACTACACTGGACAACACGATTCGACACAAAATTACACTCGACTACTCGAAATGACACAAAGTTATACTACACTACGTGAAACGACAGAAAACTACACTAGACTGCGAGAAACGACACAAAAGTACACCAGACTACCCGAAATGACACAAAAGTACACTCGATTACCCGATACGACACAAAACTACACTCGACAACCCGAAACGACACAAAACTGCACCAGACTACCCGAAACGACACAAAACTACACTTGACCACACAAAACAACACAAAACTACACACGACTACCATAAACGACACAAAACTGCACCAGAATACCCGAAACGACACAAAACTGCAGCAGACTACCCGAAACGACAGAAAACTGCACAAGACTACCCGAAACGACACAAAACTACACTCGATTACCCGATACGACACAAAACTACACTCGAGTAACCAAAACGACAGAAAACTAGACTAGACTACCCGAAACGACACAAAAAAACAATAGCCTGCCCGAAGCGACACAAAACTGCACCAGACTACCCGAAATGACACAAAAGTACACTCGACTACCTGAAACGACAGAAAACTACACTAGACTGCGAGAAACGACACAAAAGTACACCAGACTACCCGAAACGACACAAAACTGCAGCAGAGTACCCGAAACGACACAAAACTGCACCAGACTACCCGAAACGACAAAAAACTACACTCGATTACCCGATACAACACAAATCTACACTCGACTAACCAAAACGACAGAAAACTACACAAGACTACCCGAAACGACACAAAACAACAATAGCCTGCCCGAAGCGACACAAAACTGCACCAGACTACCCGAAAAGACACAAAACTACACTCGACTATGTGAAAGGACACAGAACTACTCTGGACAACACGATTCGACACAAAATTACACTCGACTACTCGAAACGACACTAAATTATACTACACTACGTGAAACGACAGAAAACTACACTAGACAGCGTGAAAAGACACAAAAGTACACCAGACTACCCGAAATGACACAAAAGTGCACCAGAGTACCCGAAACGACACAAAACTGCACCAGAGTACCCGAAATGACACAAAAGTACACTCGACTACCTGAAACGACAGAAAACTACACTAGACTGCGAGAAACGACACAAAAGTACACCAGACTACCCGAAACGACACAAAACTGCAGCAGAGTACCCGAAACGACACAAAACTGCACCAGACTACCCGAAACGACAAAAAACTACACTCGATTACCCGATACAACACAAATCTACACTCGACTAACCAAAACGACAGAAAACTACACAAGACTACCCGAAACGACACAAAACAGCAATAGCCTGCCCGAAGCGACACAAAACTGCACCAGACTACCCGAAAAGACACAAAACTACACTCGACTATGTGAAAGGACACAGAACTACACTGGACAACACGATTCGACACAAAATTACACTCGACTACTCGAAATGACACAAAGTTATACTACACTACGTGAAACGACAGAAAACTACACTAGACTGCGAGAAACGACACAAAAGTACACCAGACTACCCGAAATGACACAAAAGTACACTCGATTACCCGATACGACACAAAACTACACTCGACAACCCGAAACGACACAAAACTGCACCAGACTACCCGAAACGACACAAAACTACACTTGACCACACAAAACAACACAAAACTACACACGACTACCATAAACGACACAAAACTGCACCAGACTACCCGAAACGACACAAAACTGCAGCAGACTACCCGAAACGACAGAAAACTGCACAAGACTACCCGAAACGACACAAAACTACACTCGATTACCCGATACGACACAAAACTACACTCGAGTAACCAAAACGACAGAAAACTAGACTAGACTACCCGAAACGACACAAAAAAACAATAGCCTGACCGAAGCGACACAAAACTGCACCAGACTATGTGAAAGGACACAGAACTACACTCGACTACCCGATTCGAAACAAAACTACACTCGACTACCTGAAACGACACAAAACTACACTAGACTATGTGAAATGACACCAAAATAAACCAGACTACCCGAAACGACACAAAACTACACTCAATTACTCGATACAACACAAAACTACACTCGACTAACCAAAATGACAGAAAACTAGACTAGACTACCCGAAACGACACAAAACAACAATAGCCTTGCCGAAGCGACACAAAACTGCACCAGACTACCCGAAACGACACAAAAGTGCACTAGACTACCCGAAACAACACAAAACTGCACTCGACTACGTGAATCGACACAAAACTACACTCGACAACCCGAAACGACACAAAACTGCACCAGACTACCCGAAACGACACAAAACTACACTTGACCACCCAAAACAACACAAAACTACACACGACTACCGTAAACGACACAAAACTGCACCAGACTACCCAAAATGACACAAAACTGCAGCAGACTACCCGAAATGACAGAAAACTGCACAGGACTACCTGAAACGACAGAAAACTGCACAAGACTACCCGAAACGACACAAAACTACACTCGATTACCTGCTATGACACAAAATTACACTCGACTAACCAAAACGACAGAAAACTAGACTAGACTACCCGAAACGACACAAAAAACAATAGCCTGCCCGAAGCGACACAAAACTGCACCAGACTATGTGAAAGGACACAGAACTACACTCGACTACCCGATTCGACACAAAACTAAACTCGACTACCTGAAACAACACAAAACTACACTCGACTACGTGAAATGACTCCAAAATACACTAGACTACCTGAAACGCCACCAACTACACCAGACTACCCGAAACGACTCAAAACAACACTCGACTAACCGAAACGACACAAAACTACACTCGACCATGTGAAAGGACACAGAACTACACTCGACTACCCGAAACAACACAAAACTGCACTCGACTACGTGAATCGACACAAAACTACACTCGACAACCTGAAACGACACAAAACTGCACTCGACCATGTGAAAGGACACAGAACTACACTCGACTACGCGATTCGACACAAAACTACACTCGACTACCTGAAACGACACAAAACTACACTCGACTACGTGAAATGACACCAAAATACACTAGACTACGCGATTCGACACAAAACTACACTCGACTACCTGAAACGACACAAAACTACACTCGACTATGTGAAATGACACCAAAATACACTAGACTACCTGAAACGCCACAAACTACACCAGACTACCTGAAACGACTCAAAACTACACTCGACTAACCGAAACGACACAAAACTACACTACACTACGTGAAACGACAGAAAACTACACTAGACTGCGAGAAACGACACAAAAGTACACCAGACTACCCGAAACGACACAAAACTGCAGCAGAGTACCCGAAACGACAAAAAACTACACTCGATTACCCGATACAACACAAATCTACACTCGACTAACCAAAACGACAGAAAACTACACAAGACTACCCGAAACGACACAAAACAGCAATAGCCTGCCCGAAGCGACACAAAACTGCACCAGACTACCCGAAAAGACACAAAACTACACTCGACTATGTGAAAGGACACAGAACTACACTGGACAACACGATTCGACACAAAATTACACTCGACTACTCGAAATGACACAAAATTATACTACACTACGTGAAACGACAGAAAACTACACTAGACTGCGAGAAACGACACAAAAGTACACCAGACTACCCGAAACAACAGAAAAGTACAATCGACTACCCGAAATGACACAAAACTGCACCAGACTACCCGAAATGACACAAAAGTTGACTAGACTACACTGCACAAAACTGCACTCGACTACGTGAATCGACACAAAACTACACTCGACAACCCGAAACGACACAAAACTGCACCAGACTACCCGAAACGACACAAAACTGCACTCGACTACGTGAAATGACACCAAAATACACTAGACTACCTGAAACGCCACAAACTACACCAGACTACCTGAAACGACTCAAAACTACAGTCGACTAACCGAAACGACACAAAACTACACTACACTACGTGAAACGACAGAAAACTACACTAGACTACATGAAACGACACAAAAGTACACCAGACTACCAGAAACGACACAGAACTGCACTTGACCATGTGAAAGGACACAGAACTACACTCGACTACGCGATTCGACACAAAACTACACTCGACTACCCGAAACGACAGAAAACTATACTACACAACGTGAAACGGCAGAAAACAACACTAGACTGCGTGAAACGACACAAAAGTACACCAGACTACCCGAAACGACACAAAACTGCACCAGACTACCCGAAACAACACAAAACTGCACCAGACTACCCGAAATGACACAAAAGTGCACCAGAGTACCCGAAACGACACAAAGCTACACTCGATTACCCGATACGACACAAAACTACACTCAAATAACCAAAACGACAGAAAACTACACAAGACTACCCGAAACGACACAAAACAACAATAGCCTGACGGAGCGACACGAAACTGCACCAGACTACCCGAAAAGACACAAAACTGCACTTGACCATGTGAAAGGACACAGAACTACACTCGACTACGCGATTCGACACAAAACTACACTCGACTACCTGAAACGACAGAAAAATATACTACACAACGTGAAACGACAGAAAACAACACTAGACTGCATGAAACGACACAAAAGTACACCAGACTACCCGAAACGACACAAAAGTACACTAGACTACCTGAAACGACACAAAAGTGCACCAGACTACCCGAAACAACAAAAAACTGCACCAGACTACCCGAAACGACACAAAAGTACACTCGACTACCTGAAACGACACAAAAGTGCACTAGACTACCCGAAACGACACAAAACTGCACTCGACTACGTGAATCGACACAAAACTACACTCGACAACCCGAAACGACACAAAACTGCACCAGACTACCCGAAACGACACAAAACGACACTTGACCACCCAAAACAACACAAAACTACACACGACTACCGTAAACGACACAAAACTGCACCAGAGTACCCGAAATGACACAAAACTACACTCGATTACCCGAAACGACTCAAAACTACACTCGACTAACCAAAACGACAGAAAACTACACAAGACTACCCGAAACGACACAAAACAACAATAGCCTGCCCGAAGCGACACAAAACTGCACCAGACTACCCGAAAAGACACAAAAGTACACTCGACTATGTGAAAGGACACAGAACTACTCTGGACAAAACGATTCGACACAAAATTACACTCGACTACTCGAAATGACACAAAATTATACTACACAACGTGAAACGACAGAAAACTACACTAGACTGCGAGAAACGACACAAAAGTACACCAGACTACCCGAAACAACAGAAAAGTACAATCGACTACCCGAAATGACACAAAACTGCACCAGACTACCCGAAATGACACAAAAGTTGACTAGACTACCCGAAACAACACAAAACTGCACTCGACTACGTGAATCGACACAAAACTACACTCGACAACCCGAAACGACACAAAACTGCACCAGACTACCCGAAACGACACAAAACTGCACTCGACTACGTGAAATGACACCAAAATACACTAGACTACCTGAAATGCCACAAACTACACCAGACTACCTGAAACGACTCAAAACTACACTCGACTAACCAAAACGACACAAAACTACACTACACTACGTGAAACGACAGAAAACTACACTAGACTACATGAAACGACACAAAAGTACACCAGACTACCAGAAACGACACAGAACTGCAGTCGACCATGTGAAAGGACACAGAACTACACTCGACTACGCGATTCGACACAAAACTACACTCGACTACCCGAAACGACAGAAAACTATACTACACAACGTGAAACGGCAGAAAACAACACTAGACTGCGTGAAACGACACAAAAGTACACCAGACTACCCGAAACGACACAAAACTGCACCAGACTACCCGAAACAACACAAAACTACAATCGACTACCCGAAATGACACAAAACTGCACCAGAGTACCCGAAACGACACAAAACTGCACCAGACTACCCGAAATGACACAAAAGTGCACCAGAGTACCTGAAACGACACAAAACTGCACCAGACTACCCGAAATGACACAAAAGTACACCAGACTACCCGAAACGACACAAAACTGCACTCGATTACCCGAAACGACACAAAGCTACACTCGATTACCCGAAACGACACAAAGCTACAATCAAATAACCAAAACGACAGAAAACTACACTAGACTACCCGAAACGACACAAAACAACAATAGCCTGCCCGAAGCGACACAAAACTGCACCAGAGTACCCGAAACAACACAAAACTGCACCAGACTACCCGAAACGACACAAAGCTACACTCGATTACCCGAAACGACACAAAGCTACACTCAAATAACCAAAACGACAGAAAACTACACTAGACTACCCGAAACGACACAAAACAACAATAGCCTGACGGAGCGACACGAAACTGCACCAGACTACCCGAAAAGACACAAAACTGCACTTGACCATGTGAAAGGACACAGAACTACACTCGACTACGCGATTCGACACAAAACTACACTCGACTACCTGAAACGACAGAAAAATATACTACACAACGTGAAACGACAGAAAACAACACTAGACTGCGTGAAACGACACAAAAGTACACCAGACTACCCGAAATGACACAAAGGTGCACCAGAGTACCCGAAACGACACAAAACTGCACCAGACTACCCGAAAAGACACAAAAGTACACTCGACTACCTGAAACGACACAAAAGTGCACTAGACTACCCGAAACAACACAAAACTGCACTCGACTACGTGAATCGACACAAAACTACACTCGACAACCCGAAACGACACAAAACTGCACCAGACTACTCGAAAAGACACAAAACTACACTTCACCACCCAAAACGACACAAAACTACACACGACTACCGGAAACGACACAAAACTGCACCACACTACCCGAAACGACACAAAACTGCAGCAGACTACCCGAAACAACACAAAACTACACTCGACTACGTGAAATGACACCAAAATACACTAGACTACCTGAAACGCCACAAACTACACCAGAGTACCTGAAATGACTCAAAACTACACTCGACTAACCGAAACGACACAAAACTACACTACACTACGTGAAACGACAGAAAACTACACTAGACTGCGAGAAACGACACAAAAGTACACCAGACTACCCGAAACAACAGAAAAGTACAATCGACTACCCGAAATGACACAAAACTGCACCAGACTACCCGAAATGACACAAAAGTTGACTAGACTACACTGCACAAAACTGCACTCGACTACGTGAATCGACACAAAACTACACTCGACAACCCGAAACGACACAAAACTGCACCAGACTACCCGAAACGACACAAAACTGCACTCGACTACGTGAAATGACACCAAAATACACTAGACTACCTGAAACGCCACAAACTACACCAGACTACCTGAAACGACTCAAAACTACAGTCGACTAACCGAAACGACACAAAACTACACTACACTACGTGAAACGACAGAAAACTACACTAGACTACATGAAACGACACAAAAGTACACCAGACTACCAGAAACGACACAGAACTGCACTCGACCATGTGAAAGGACACAGAACTACACTCGACTACGCGATTCGACACAAAACTACACTCGACTACCCGAAACGACAGAAAACTATACTACACAACGTGAAACGGCAGAAAACAACACTAGACTGCGTGAAACGACACAAAAGTACACCAGACTACCCGAAACGACACAAAACTGCACCAGACTACCCGAAACAACACAAAACTACAATCGACTACCCGAAATGACACAAAACTGCACCAGAGTACCCGAAACGACACAAAACTGCACCAGACTACCCGAAATGACACAAAAGTGCACCAGAGTACCTGAAACGACACAAAACTGCACCAGACTACCCGAAATGACACAAAAGTACACCAGACTACCCGAAACGACACAAAACTGCACTCGATTACCCGAAACGACACAAAGCTACACTCGATTACCCGAAACGACACAAAGCTACACTCAAATAACCAAAACGACAGAAAACTACACTAGACTACCCGAAACGACACAAAACAACAATAGCCTGACGGAGCGACACGAAACTGCACCAGACTACCCGAAAAGACACAAAACTGCACTTGACCATGTGAAAGGACACAGAACTACACTCGACTACGCGATTCGACACAAAACTACACTCGACTACCTGAAACGACAGAAAAATATACTACACAACGTGAAACGACAGAAAACAACACTAGACTGCGTGAAACGACACAAAAGTACACCAGACTACCCGAAATGACACAAAGGTGCACCAGAGTACCCGAAACGACACAAAACTGCACCAGACTACCCGAAAAGACACAAAAGTACACTCGACTACCTGAAACGACACAAAAGTGCACTAGACTACCCGAAACAACACAAAACTGCACTCGACTACGTGAATCGACACAAAACTACACTCGACAACCCGAAACGACACAAAACTGCACCAGACTACTCGAAAAGACACAAAACTACACTTCACCACCCAAAACGACACAAAACTACACACGACTACCGGAAACGACACAAAACTGCACCACACTACCCGAAACGACACAAAACTGCAGCAGACTACCCGAAACGACAGAAAACTGCAGCAGAGTACCCGAAACGACACAAAACTGCACCAGACTACCCAAAACGACACAAAACTACACTCGATTACCCGATACGACACAAAACTGCACTCGACCATGTGAAAGGACACAGAACTACACTCGACTACCCGAAACAACACAAAACTGCACTCGACTACGTGAATCGACACAAAACTACACTCGACAACCTGAAACGACACAAAACTGCACTCGACCATGTGAAAGGACACAGAACTACACTCGACTACGCGATTCGACACAAAACTACACTCGACTACCTGAAACGACACAAAACTACACTCGACTACGTGAAATGACACCAAAATACACTAGACTACGCGATTCGACACAAAACTACACTCGACTACCTGAAACGACACAAAACTACACTCGACTATGTGAAATGACACCAAAATACACTAGACTACCTGAAACGCCACAAACTACACCAGACTACCTGAAACGACTCAAAACTACACTCGACTAACCGAAACGACACAAAACTACACTACACTACGTGAAACGACAGAAAACTACACTAGACTGCATGAAACGACACAAAAGTACACCAGACTACCAGAAACGACACAAAACTGCACCAGACTACCCGAAATGACACAAAAGTACACTCGACTATCTGAAACGACACAAAACTGCCCCAGAGTACCCGAAACGACACAAAACTGCCCCAGAGTACCCGAAACGACACAAAACTGCACCAGACTACCTGAAACGACACAGCTACACTCGATTACCCGATACGACACAAAACTACACTCGATTACCCGATACGACACAAAACTACACTCAAATAACCAAAACAAACTACACTAGACTACCCGAAACGACACAAAACTATACTACACAACGTGAAACGGCAGAAAACAACACTAGACTGCGTGAAACGACACAAAAGTACACCAGACTACCCGAAACGACACAAAACTGCACCAGACTACCCGAAACAACACAAAACTACAATCGACTACCCGAAATGACACAAAACTGCACCAGAGTACCCGAAACGACACAAAACTGCACCAGACTACCCGAAATGACACAAAAGTGCACCAGAGTACCTGAAACGACACAAAACTGCACCAGACTACCCGAAATGACACAAAAGTACACCAGACTACCCGAAACGACACAAAACTGCACTCGATTACCCGAAACGACACAAAGCTACACTCGATTACCCGAAACGACACAAAGCTACACTCAAATAACCAAAACGACAGAAAACTACACTAGACTACCCGAAACGACACAAAACAACAATAGCCTGCCCGAAGCGACACAAAACTGCACCAGAGTACCCGAAACAACACAAAACTGCACCAGACTACCCGAAACGACACAAAGCTACACTCGATTACCCGAAACGACACAAAGCTACACTCAAATAACCAAAACGACAGAAAACTACACTAGACTACCCGAAACGACACAAAACAACAATAGCCTGACGGAGCGACACGAAACTGCACCAGACTACCCGAAAAGACACAAAACTGCACTTGACCATGTGAAAGGACACAGAACTACACTCGACTACGCGATTCGACACAAAACTACACTCGACTACCTGAAACGACAGAAAAATATACTACACAACGTGAAACGACAGAAAACAACACTAGACTGCGTGAAACGACACAAAAGTACACCAGACTACCCGAAATGACACAAAGGTGCACCAGAGTACCCGAAACGACACAAAACTGCACCAGACTACCCGAAAAGACACAAAAGTACACTCGACTACCTGAAACGACACAAAAGTGCACTAGACTACCCGAAACAACACAAAACTGCACTCGACTACGTGAATCGACACAAAACTACACTCGACAACCCGAAACGACACAAAACTGCACCAGACTACTCGAAAAGACACAAAACTACACTTCACCACCCAAAACGACACAAAACTACACACGACTACCGGAAACGACACAAAACTGCACCACACTACCCGAAACGACACAAAACTGCAGCAGACTACCCGAAACAACACAAAACTACACTCGACTACGTGAAATGACACCAAAATACACTAGACTACCTGAAACGCCACAAACTACACCAGAGTACCTGAAATGACTCAAAACTACACTCGACTAACCGAAACGACACAAAACTACACTACACTACGTGAAACGACAGAAAACTACACTAGACTGCGAGAAACGACACAAAAGTACACCAGACTACCCGAAACAACAGAAAAGTACAATCGACTACCCGAAATGACACAAAACTGCACCAGACTACCCGAAATGACACAAAAGTTGACTAGACTACACTGCACAAAACTGCACTCGACTACGTGAATCGACACAAAACTACACTCGACAACCCGAAACGACACAAAACTGCACCAGACTACCCGAAACGACACAAAACTGCACTCGACTACGTGAAATGACACCAAAATACACTAGACTACCTGAAACGCCACAAACTACACCAGACTACCTGAAACGACTCAAAACTACAGTCGACTAACCGAAACGACACAAAACTACACTACACTACGTGAAACGACAGAAAACTACACTAGACTACATGAAACGACACAAAAGTACACCAGACTACCAGAAACGACACAGAACTGCACTCGACCATGTGAAAGGACACAGAACTACACTCGACTACGCGATTCGACACAAAACTACACTCGACTACCCGAAACGACAGAAAACTATACTACACAACGTGAAACGGCAGAAAACAACACTAGACTGCGTGAAACGACACAAAAGTACACCAGACTACCCGAAACGACACAAAACTGCACCAGACTACCCGAAACAACACAAAACTACAATCGACTACCCGAAATGACACAAAACTGCACCAGAGTACCCGAAACGACACAAAACTGCACCAGACTACCCGAAATGACACAAAAGTGCACCAGAGTACCTGAAACGACACAAAACTGCACCAGACTACCCGAAATGACACAAAAGTACACCAGACTACCCGAAACGACACAAAACTGCACTCGATTACCCGAAACGACACAAAGCTACACTCGATTACCCGAAACGACACAAAGCTACACTCAAATAACCAAAACGACAGAAAACTACACTAGACTACCCGAAACGACACAAAACAACAATAGCCTGACGGAGCGACACGAAACTGCACCAGACTACCCGAAAAGACACAAAACTGCACTTGACCATGTGAAAGGACACAGAACTACACTCGACTACGCGATTCGACACAAAACTACACTCGACTACCTGAAACGACAGAAAAATATACTACACAACGTGAAACGACAGAAAACAACACTAGACTGCGTGAAACGACACAAAAGTACACCAGACTACCCGAAATGACACAAAGGTGCACCAGAGTACCCGAAACGACACAAAACTGCACCAGACTACCCGAAAAGACACAAAAGTACACTCGACTACCTGAAACGACACAAAAGTGCACTAGACTACCCGAAACAACACAAAACTGCACTCGACTACGTGAATCGACACAAAACTACACTCGACAACCCGAAACGACACAAAACTGCACCAGACTACTCGAAAAGACACAAAACTACACTTCACCACCCAAAACGACACAAAACTACACACGACTACCGGAAACGACACAAAACTGCACCACACTACCCGAAACGACACAAAACTGCAGCAGACTACCCGAAACGACAGAAAACTGCAGCAGAGTACCCGAAACGACACAAAACTGCACCAGACTACCCAAAACGACACAAAACTACACTCGATTACCCGATACGACACAAAACTGCACTCGACCATGTGAAAGGACACAGAACTACACTCGACTACCCGAAACAACACAAAACTGCACTCGACTACGTGAATCGACACAAAACTACACTCGACAACCTGAAACGACACAAAACTGCACTCGACCATGTGAAAGGACACAGAACTACACTCGACTACGCGATTCGACACAAAACTACACTCGACTACCTGAAACGACACAAAACTACACTCGACTACGTGAAATGACACCAAAATACACTAGACTACGCGATTCGACACAAAACTACACTCGACTACCTGAAACGACACAAAACTACACTCGACTATGTGAAATGACACCAAAATACACTAGACTACCTGAAACGCCACAAACTACACCAGACTACCTGAAACGACTCAAAACTACACTCGACTAACCGAAACGACACAAAACTACACTACACTACGTGAAACGACAGAAAACTACACTAGACTGCATGAAACGACACAAAAGTACACCAGACTACCAGAAACGACACAAAACTGCACCAGACTACCCGAAATGACACAAAAGTACACTCGACTATCTGAAACGACACAAAACTGCCCCAGAGTACCCGAAACGACACAAAACTGCCCCAGAGTACCCGAAACGACACAAAACTGCACCAGACTACCTGAAACGACACAGCTACACTCGATTACCCGATACGACACAAAACTACACTCGATTACCCGATACGACACAAAACTACACTCAAATAACCAAAACAAACTACACTAGACTACCCGAAACGACACAAAACAACAATAGCCTGACGGAGCGACACGAAACTGCACCAGTCTACCCGAAAAGACACAAAACTGCACTTGACCATGTGAAAGAACACAGAACTACACTCGACTACCCGAAACGACAGAAAAATATACTACACAACGTGAAACGACAGAAAACAACACTAGACTGCGTGAAACGACACAAAAGTACACCAGAGTACCCGAAACGACACAAAACTGCACCAGACTACCCGAAATGAGACAAAAGTACACTCGACTACCTGAAACGACACAAAAGTGCACTAGACTACCCGAAACGACACAAAACTGCACTCGACTACGTGAATCGACACAAAACTACACTCGACAACCCGAAACGACACAAAACTACACTCGACAACCCGAAACGACACAAAACTGCACCAGACTACTCGAAAAGACACAAAACTACACTTCACCACCCAAAACGACACAAAACTACACACGACTACCGGAAACGACACAAAACTGCACCACACTACCCGAAACGACACAAAACTGCACCAGACTACCCGAAACGACACAAAACTACACTCGATTACCCGATACGACACAAAACTACACTCGACTATGTGAAAGGGCACAGAACTACACTCAACTACCCAATTCGACACAAAACTAAACTCGACTACCCGAAACGACACAAAACTACACTAGACTACCCGAAACGACACAAAACTACACTCGACTACGTGAAACGACACAAAGCTACACTCGACTACCCGAAACGACACAAAACTGCACCAGACTACCCAAAATGACACAAAACTAAACTCGACTACGTAAAACGACACAAACTACACTCGATTACCCAAAACGACACAAAACAACAATAGACTACCCGAAACGACACAAAACTGCACCAGACTACCCGAAACGACACAAAACTGCAGCAGACTACCCGAAAGGACACAAAACCACAGTCGATTACCCGATACGAAACAAAACTTCACTCGACTAACCAAAACAACAGAAAACTACACTAGACTACCAGAAACGACACAAAACAAAAATAGCCTGCCCAAAGTGACACAAAACTGCACCAGACTACCCGAAACGCCACAAAATGACACTTGACCACCCAAAATGACACAAAACTACAGACGACTACCCGAAACGACACAAAACTGCACCAGACTAACCGAAACGACACAAAACTGCACCAGACTACCCGAAACGACACAAAACTACTCTCGACAACCCGAAACGACACAAAACTGCACCAGACTACCCGAAACAACACAAAACTACACTTGACCACCCAGAACGACACAAAACTACACAAGACAACCCGAAACGACACAATACTGCACCAGACTACCCGAAACGACACAAAACTGCACCAGACTACTCGAAATGACACAAAAGTACACTCGACTACCTGAAACAACACAAAACTACAGTCGACTCCGTGAATCGACACAAAATTACACTCGACAACCCGAAACGACACAAAACTGCACCAGACTACCCGAAACGACACAAAACTGCATTAGATTACCCGAAACGACACAAAACTACACTCGATTACCCGATACGACACAAAACTACACTCGACTAACCAAAACGACAGAAAACGACAATAGACTACCCAAAATTACACAAAACAACAATAGCCTGACGGAGCGACACAAAACTGCACCAGACTACCCGAAATGACACAAAACTGCACCAGACTACCCGAAACAACACAAAAGTACAATCGACTACCCGAAATGACACAAAACTGCACCAGACTACCCGAAATGACACAAAAGTACATTCGACTACCTGAAATGACACAAAAGTTGACTAGACTACCCGACACGACACAAACTACACTCAACTAACCAAAGCGACAGAAAAGGACAATAGACTACCCAAAACGACACAAAACAACAATAGCCTGACGGAGCGACACAAAACTGCACCAGACTACCCGAAAAGACACAAAACTGCACTTGACCATGTGAAAGGACACAGAACTACACTCGACTACGCGATTCGACACAAAAGTACACTCGACTACCCGAAACGACACAAAACTGCACCAGACTACCCGAAACAACACAAAACTACACTTGACCACCCAGAACGACACAAAACTACACAAGACAACCCGAAACGACACAATACTGCACCAGACTACCCGAAACGACACAATACTGCACCAGACTACCCGAAACGACACAAAACTGCACCAGACTACCCGAAACGACACAAAACTACACTTGACCACCCAGAACAACACAAAACTACACACGACAACCCGAAACGACACAATACTGCACCAGACTACCCGAAACGACACAATACTGCACCAGACTACCCGAAACGACACAAAACTGCACTAGATTACCCGACACGACACAAACTACACTCAACTAACCAAAGCGACAGAAAAGGACAATAGACTACCCAAAACGACACAAAACAACAATAGCCTGACGGAGCGACACAAAACTGCACCAGACTACCCGAAAAGACACAAAACTGCACTTGACCATGTGAAAGGACACAGAACTACACTCGACTACGCGATTCGACACAAAAGTACACTCGACTACCCGAAACGACACAAAACTGCACCAGACTACCCGAAACAACACAAAACTACACTTGACCACCCAGAACGACACAAAACTACACAAGACAACCCGAAACGACACAATACTGCACCAGACTACCCGAAACGACACAAAACTGCACCAGACTACTCGAAATGACACAAAAGTACACTCGACTACCTGAAACAACACAAAACTACAGTCGACTCCGTGAATCGACACAAAATTACACTCGACAACCCGAAACGACACAAAACTGCACCAGACTACCCGAAACGACACAAAACTGCATTAGATTACCCGAAACGACACAAAACTACACTCGATTACCCGATACGACACAAAACTACACTCGACTAACCAAAACGACAGAAAACGACAATAGACTACCCAAAATTACACAAAACAACAATAGCCTGACGGAGCGACACAAAACTGCACCAGACTACCCGAAATGACACAAAACTGCACCAGACTACCCGAAACAACACAAAAGTACAATCGACTACCCGAAATGACACAAAACTGCACCAGACTACCCGAAATGACACAAAAGTACATTCGACTACCTGAAATGACACAAAAGTTGACTAGACTACCCGACACGACACAAACTACACTCAACTAACCAAAGCGACAGAAAAGGACAATAGACTACCCAAAACGACACAAAACAACAATAGCCTGACGGAGCGACACAAAACTGCACCAGACTACCCGAAAAGACACAAAACTGCACTTGACCATGTGAAAGGACACAGAACTACACTCGACTACGCGATTCGACACAAAAGTACACTCGACTACCCGAAACGACACAAAACTGCACCAGACTACCCGAAACAACACAAAACTACACTTGACCACCCAGAACGACACAAAACTACACAAGACAACCCGAAACGACACAATACTGCACCAGACTACCCGAAACGACACAATACTGCACCAGACTACCCGAAACGACACAAAACTGCACCAGACTACCCGAAACGACACAAAACTACACTTGACCACCCAGAACAACACAAAACTACACACGACAACCCGAAACGACACAATACTGCACCAGACTACCCGAAACGACACAATACTGCACCAGACTACCCGAAACGACACAAAACTGCACTAGATTACCCGACACGACACAAACTACACTCAACTAACCAAAGCGACAGAAAAGGACAATAGACTACCCAAAACGACACAAAACAACAATAGCCTGACGGAGCGACACAAAACTGCACCAGACTACCCGAAAAGACACAAAACTGCACTTGACCATGTGAAAGGACACAGAACTACACTCGACTACGCGATTCGACACAAAAGTACACTCGACTACCCGAAACGACACAAAACTGCACCAGACTACCCGAAACAACACAAAACTACACTTGACCACCCAGAACGACACAAAACTACACAAGACAACCCGAAACGACACAATACTGCACCAGACTACCCGAAACGACACAAAACTGCACCAGACTACTCGAAATGACACAAAAGTACACTCGACTACCTGAAACAACACAAAACTACAGTCGACTCCGTGAATCGACACAAAATTACACTCGACAACCCGAAACGACACAAAACTGCACCAGACTACCCGAAACGACACAAAACTGCATTAGATTACCCGAAACGACACAAAACTACACTCGATTACCCGATACGACACAAAACTACACTCGACTAACCAAAACGACAGAAAACGACAATAGACTACCCAAAATTACACAAAACAACAATAGCCTGACGGAGCGACACAAAACTGCACCAGACTACCCGAAATGACACAAAACTGCACCAGACTACCCGAAACAACACAAAAGTACAATCGACTACCCGAAATGACACAAAACTGCACCAGACTACCCGAAATGACACAAAAGTACATTCGACTACCTGAAATGACACAAAAGTTGACTAGACTACCCGAAACAACACAAAACTGCACTCGACTACGTGAATCGACACAAAACTACACTCGACAACCCGAAACGACACAAAACTGCACCAGACTACCCGAAACGACACAAAACTGCACTCGACTACGTGAAATGACACCAAAGTACACTAGACTACCTGAAACGCCACAAACTACACCAGACTACCTGAAACGACTCAAAACTACAGTCGACTAACCGAAACGACACAAAACTACACTACACTACGTGAAACGACAGAAAACTACACTAGACTACATGAAACGACACAAAAGTACACCAGACTACCAGAAACGACACAGAACTGCACTTGACCATGTGAAAGGACACAGAACTACACTCGACTACGCGATTCGACACAAAACTACACTCGACTACCCGAAACGACAGAAAACTATACTACACAACGTGAAACGGCAGAAAACAACACTAGACTGCGTGAAACGACACAAAAGTACACCAGACTACCCGAAACGACACAAAACTGCACCAGACTACCCGAAACAACACAAAACTACAATCGACTACCCGAAACGACACAAAACTGCACCAGACTACCCGAAATGACACAAAAGTACACTCGACTATCTGAAACAACACAAAACTGCCCCAGAGTACCCGAAACGACACAAAACTGCCCCAGAGTACCCGAAACGACACAAAACTGCACCAGACTACCCGAAACGACACAAAGCTACACTCGATTACCCGATACGACACAAAACTACACTCAAATAACCAAAACAAACTACACTAGACTACCCGAAACGACACAAAACAACAATAGCCTGACGGAGCGACACGAAACTGCACCAGACTACCCGAAAAGACACAAAACTGCACTTGACCATGTGAAAGGACACAGAACTACACTCGACTACGCGATTCGACACAAAACTACACTCGACTACCCGAAACGACAGAAAAATATACTACACAACGTGAAACGACAGAAAACAACACTAGACTGCGTGAAACGACACAAAAGTACACCAGAGTACCCGAAACGACACAAAACTGCACCAGACTACCCGAAATGAGACAAAAGTACACTTGACTATCTGAAACAACACAAAAGTGCACTCGACTACCCGAAACGACACAAAACTACACTCGACTATGTGAAAGGAAACAGAACTACACTCAACTACCCGATTCGACACAAAACTAAACACGACTACCCGAAACGACACAAAACTGCACCAGACTACCCGAAACAACACAAAACTGCACTCGACTACGTGAATCGACACAAACCTACACTCGACAACCCGAAACGACACAAAACTGCACCAGACTACCCGAAACGACACAAAACTACACTTGACCACCCAGAACGACACAAAACTACACACGACTACCCGAAACGACACAATACTGCACCAGACTACCCGAAACGACACAAAACTGCACCAGACTACTCGAAATGACACAAAAGTACACTCGACTACCTGAAACAACACAAAACTACAGTCGACTACGTGAATCGACACAAAATTACACTCGACAACCCGAAACGACACAAAACTGCACCAGACTACCCGAAACGACACAAAACTACACTTGACCACCCAGAACGACACAAAACTACACACGACAACCCGAAACGACACAATACTGCACCAGACTACCCGAAACGACACAAAACTGCACTAGATTTTTCCCGAAACGACACAAAACTACACTCGATTACCCAAAAAGACACAAAACTGCACTTGACCATGTGAAAGGACACAGAACTACACTCGACTACCCGAAACGACACAAAACTGCACTCGACTACGTGAAATGACACCAAAATACACTAGACTACCTGAAACGCCACAAACTACACCAGACTACCTGAAACGACTCAAAACTACACTCGACTAACCGAAACGACACAAAACTACACTACACTACGTGAAACGACAGAAAACTACACTAGACTGCATGAAACGACACAAAAGTACACCAGACTACCAGAAACGACACAAAACTGCACCAGACTACCCGAAATGACACAAAAGTACCTCGACTATCTGAAACGACACAAAACTGCCCCAGAGTACCCGAAACGACACAAAACTGCCCCAGAGTACCCGAAACGACACAAAACTGCCCCAGAGTACCCGAAACGACACAAAACTGCACCAGACTACCCGAAACGACACAAAACTGCACCAGACTACTCGAAATGACACAAAAGTACACTCGACTACCCGAAACAACACAAAACTACAGTCGACTACGTGAATCGACACAAAATTACACTCGACAACCCGAAACGACACAAAACTGCACCAGACTACCCGAAACGACACAAAACTACACTTGACCACCCAGAACAACACAAAACTACACACGACAACCCGAAACGACACAATACTGCACCAGACTACCCGAAACGACACAATACTGCACCAGACTACCCGAAACGACACAAAACTGCACTAGATTACCCGACACGACACAAACTACACTCAACTAACCAAAGCGACAGAAAAGGACAATAGACTACCCAAAACGACACAAAACAACAATAGCCTGACGGAGCGACACAAAACTGCACCAGACTACCCGAAAAGACACAAAACTGCACTTGACCATGTGAAAGGACACAGAACTACACTCGACTACGCGATTCGACACAAAAGTACACTCGACTACGCGATTCGACACAAAACTACACTCGACTACCCGAAATGACAGAAAACTATACTACACAACGTGAAACGACAGAAAACAACACTAGACTGCGTGTAACAGAGAGACTGTGACAGAGGTAGTTTGACAGAGGGAGTGTGACAGTGAGAGTGTGAGAGAGCTTGAGAGAGAGACAGCGTGATAGAGTGTGAGAGAGAGTGTGTGAAATTCTGAGAAAGAGAGACTGTGAGAGTGTGTGAGAGACTGAGAGAGAGTGTGAGTGAGAGTGTGTGAAACAGAGATTGTGAGAGTGTGTGGGAGTGTGAGAGAGATTGAGAGAGAGAGTGAGAGTGTGAGTGTGAGAGAGAGAGAGAAAAAGTGTGAGACAGAGAGTGTGAGAGAGAGTGTGAGAGAGTGTGTGAGATAGAGAGAGAGTGAGAGAGAAAGTGAGAGAGTGAGAGAGTTTGAGAGTGTATGAGAAAGTGTGAGAGAGAAAGCGTGAGATAGAGAGTGAGATAGCATGAGAGAGAGTGTGAGAGAGGGTGAGAGTGTGAGAGTGTGTGAGAGAGTGTGAAAGGGAGTGAGAGGGTGTGAGAGTGTGAGAGATGGTGAGAGAGAGTGTGAGAGAGTGAGGGAGAGTGAGAGTGTGAGAGAGAGTCTGATAGAGAGAATGAGACAGTGTGAGTGAGTGTGAGAGAGTGTGTGAGAGAGACGTTGTGAGAGAGACTGTGAGAGAGAGAGTTTGAGAGAGAGGGTGTGAGAGCAAGTGTGAGAGTGAGTGTGCGAGCGAGTGCGAGAGCGTGAGAGAGAGTGTGAGAGTGTGAGAGAGAGTGTGAGAGAGAGAGTGAGAGAGTGTGTATGAGATAGAGTGAGAGAGAAAGTGAGAGAGAGAGAGTGAGAGAGAGTGAGAGTGAGAGAGTTTGAGAGAGTGTGTGAGAAAGTGTGAGAGAGAGAGCGTGAGATGGAGTGTGAGTGAGCATGAGAGAGAGAGCGAGAGGGAGCGAGAGTGTGAGAGAGTGCGACAGAGGGTGAGTGTGTGAGAGAGTGTGAGAGAGTGTGAGAGGGAGTGAGAGGGAGTGAGAGTGTGAGAGACGGTGAGAGAGAGTGTGAGAGAGTGAGGGAGAGAGTGAGAGTGTGAGAGAGAGTCTGATAGAGAGAATGAGACAGTGTGAGAGAGAGTGTGTGAGAGAGGGTGTGAGAGCGAGTGTGAGAGCGAGTGTGCGAGCGAGTGTCAGAGCGTGAGAGAGTGTGAGAGTGTGAGAGAGAGTGTGAGAGCGAGTGTGAGAGCGAGTGTGCGAGCGAGTGTCAGAGCGTGAGAGAGAGTGTGAGAGTGTGAGAGACAGTGTGAGAGAGAGAGTGAGAGAGAGTGAGAGTGAGAGAGTTTGAGAGAGTGTGTGAGAAAGTGTGAGAGAGAGAGCGTGAGGGAGTGTGAGTGAGCATGAGAGAGAGAGAGCGAGAGGGAGCGAGAGAGTGTGAGAGAGTGCGACAGAGGGTGAGTGTGTGAGAGAGTGTGAGAGAGTGAGTGTGTGAGAGTGTGAGAGAGAGTGTGAGTGTGTGTGAGAGAGAGCGTGAGTGTGTGTGAGAGAGAGCGTGAGTGTGTGTGAGAGAGAGCGTGAGAGTGTCTGAGAGTGAGTGTGAGAGAGAGTGTGAGAGAGATTGAGAGAGAGAGTGAGAGAGTGTGAGACAGAGAATGTGAGTGTGAGAGTGTGAGAAAGTGTGAGAGAGAGTGTGAGAGAGTGTGTGTGAGAGAATGTGCGCGAGATAGAGAGAGAAAGTAAGTGAGAGAGAGCGAGAGAGCAAGAGGGAGCGAGAGGGAGCGAGAGGGTGAGAGTGTGTGAGAGGGATTGAGACAGTGTGAGAGAGAGCGTGTGAGAGAGGGTGAGTGAGATAGAGAGTGTGAGAGAGTGAGAGTGTGTGAGAGGGAGAGAGAGGGTGAGAGTGTGTGAGAGAGTGTGAGTGTGTGTGAGAGAGAGTGTGAGAGAGATTGAGAGAGAGAGTGAGTGTGAGACTGTGAGAGAGAGAAAGTGTGTGTGAGAGAGAGTGTGATAGTGTGAGAGTGGAGA